>NW_027583100.1:0-7972 GCF_028453695.1 Augochlora pura
ATTTTCTCCTGACGTTTTTTCCTTTCTTCTCGAAGGCATACGCTAAATAACGTCGGCGGGGAACAACGGCCCATTCATTCCAAAAATAGAACACCCAATCTACCACACATCCCCGATTCTTAGACCCATCCGCGGCGTGATTTTGGTCACGTAGGCCCAGTCCCCACTACCGAATTCTCCAGTTCAACCATGTATAAAAGGGCTGAGATTTTTCTACTCAGCGGGCAGTACGCAACCAAAGTCGACAGGGTATAGACCACGTATCGTTCTCGTTAAAACTGTTAGACTGTACAAACCCCCGCATTTCTCAGTGCGTCAAAACCGAGAGCACGGGACTTAGGTACCGCGAATACACATCTACATTTGTAACAGCTTTCTTTTGTAATATACTTTGTCATTTTTTATTTAACCTAGAGTTAAATTCATTTTCAAATCCAAATCCCTTTTCGTCCAGTAGCTAGTATCAAATCCACCACGGTGTACCTTTGCCGCTCGAGGTACACTAATTTAAGAAGTTACGAGGCTAAAATATTCTTTATTTCCTAACTCTTATTCCGGCTCGTAGCACCCGTCGGTGAAATAAACGGCGGCTCATCTACGAGCTAATCCTTATCGTAATTCGTAGCACCCGTCGGTGAAATAAACGGCGGCCCATCTACGAGTAGCTCCTAATATTCCGGCTCGTAGCACCCGTCGGTGAAATAAACGGCGGCTCATCTACGATTCAATAATTACACAAATCCTACTAACAAACGAATCCTCGGTCACGCACGACTGCCTTTAGCCCTCGGCTCGTAACATGCCCTTAAAAGGATTATCTCATTGTATCTTCGGGAGAAAGTAATAAAAGGCTAGTCCTTTTCAGGACTCGCGAAGGATATTTAACTACTGTAAAGAATTAATTTTCCTTGCCCTAATCCACGTCCCTCATATCCGGACCGACATAAAAAGAGCGGTGGTTTTCCAAGCAAGACCACACCGCTATTTAAACACATATCGTCTGACTATTCTGAAGTGGCAAATCAGAGATGAGAAGGGCAAAACTGAAGTGAAAAGAAGGAAACAAATTATTCAGGAAAAATTCAGAAGTGAAATGGGATTATTTCTGGATATACCAAAACCTGGCTTTGGAACTACGAATGATGGCAACACTGCCAGGCGATTTTTTCAAAATCCATGTCAGACGTCATCTATTACTGACATTGACGAAGATCTGATTTACTGTTTCTCCATAACTCTACGAACGATGTCTTCTGGTTACGCAATCAATTGTGATGCTTTCCGAGAATATGCGATGGACACAGCTACTAAATTTGTTGCACTGTCTCCGTGGTATTACATGCCATCAAGTATTCATAAAATATTGATTCATGGAGCAAGCATTATAAAAAATGCAATTCTTCCCATAGGAATGTTGTCAGAGGAAGCTCTGGAATCGCGTAATAAAGACATTAAAAAATACAGGGTAATTGCATACGCGAAAAACGAGCAGAAAGGATACAATGGAAGATTTATTCCATTCGTTGCTATTTTCTTCAGATCCAGTTATATCATCATTATCAAAAAACACCTCAAGCATTTGGAGAAAAGAAACCAGATTAAATGAAGATATTGTAAATTTATTAATGGATAAAGAGATATTGGCATTGCATAATCCTTTGGAAGGTGACTGTGATTGCGATTTTGATAACTCTTCAATATCAGAAGACACGGATTCGGATTAGGAGAGAGTTATAGTGAGTGTAATTCAGTGTAATTCAGTGCAATTCGATACAATTTGCACTGTTCCGTTACAGGACGGAATTAGTCTTTACAGCCGTCAGTACCATTCTAAACACCCTGTTCCGTTGCAGGACGAAATTATTTGTAGCGCCCAGTCGTGCGCACAAGAGAAAGTCTCTTCTTCGTGCAAACAACGAACGTAATTTACGACTCTAGTTCGACGAAGCTATTTTTGAGTCGACATTTTCCAGATCTTTGCAACGCATGTTTATTAGAGTTTTTTCCGAAGGTCCTCAATAGCAAACAGAGACCGTCGTAAATTAAGGGATTATCTGAAGGGCACTTGGGCCGGACGCGCATCGACTTTCGTGCACGTGGGTCCGGCGCGGGTGGCCTGAAGAAAAGTCCCACGTTCGCACGGCAAAACGCATCCCCTCCGGTCACCTCGCCGCTCCGAAAACAAGCACGCCAAGGGCGTAAGGAGTAGGCGGTGATACGGAAAAACGAACAGCACTGATTGGAAAATACCCAGCGCGCGGGTTAGCCAATCAGGGTTGTTTCGGAATTTTACCAGGGCAAGCGCGAAGTTATAGTTTTTAAGAAAGACACTTGGTTACGACGCGTCTTAAGATTAACGTCGTGAAAGAGCACTCTCCGTGAGGACATACCGAGTCACTTAGCCAGCGGAGAAATATTGTATATTTGTATATATGTATATTAGTAAAAACGAGTAACTTCACATCGCGTACGATTAATTCACCTATCTACCCACAATATAATAAAATTTCAGTATCTGTTAAATTTTCAATGTTTATAGTAAGAATCCCGTTAAGAATACGAAGAAATAAATAATATCGTTTTAATTAAGTGAAATTCAGTTTCTTGTTTATTTCGAGGTAATACATATGTCGAGGCCCGCTCGACGGTTTATGGCGGTGACCGCGCGCTCGGGACGGTCGAAATTGGCTACGGTGTGGGCCTGTCACCCGCGCTTTCAGAAAATAGTATTTTCGGCCGGTCTCGAGGCGCATCGCTCATCGGAAGTGTTTTACCACTCTCACCGGCCATAAATCTATGGGCCTCGGCAAGGGACTTGGGAGAGTCGCGAAAGTTGGACACGGATTGCAACGCACATGTTGGGGACTTCCGGAGGCCCGCATCTCGGAACGGGACTCTTCTGGAAGCGTTCGCGGCACCCCCTCCTCGGTCCCAAGCGTTGTCCGAGGGAAAGTTTATCTCCCTTGTCAAGACCTTGCGGATTGGGCGACTCTCCCCTGTACCCACCCCCTAGCTAAGATGGTAGGGAGGCCCGCGGACTATATCAAGGGTAGAAGTCCGGGCCTCGTCTAGATACTTTGTGATTCGGTCGGAGACGTACGTCAATTTGTTGGTGGCGTACTCGTCTCTTTATAGTTAGTCGTTGCACAGATAGTTACTCACACATTCGGTCGGAGACGTACGTCAATTTGTTGGTGGCGTACTCGTCTCTCCATAGTTACTTTGTTTGTCAATCGGAGACGTACGTCAAGTTGTTGGTGGCGTGCTCGTCTCTTTATAGTTCAAGTTTGTTATACTCCCTTTACGCCAATTTGTTGGTGGCGCACTGGGTCATTGTTATCGAAATACAGTTGTTAATACCAAACTTGTTCTATTTGTTTTCCTCCTGCTAGGGGAGGTGGTCCTTCGAGTTTGTTAAATATTATCGCTGGTCGGCACAGGTCGTGCAAGTTTCGCACAGTGCTCGAATAATCGAAAGATTAACCACGAGCCCCGTACAACATACAGTAATGATTCAGTTAGTGTCGCCAAGTAGGAATCGAAAGTCGTCACGAACTGAATCCGAAGACATGATTATCGATCGTCGCGGCTCGCCTTTGTATTTGGGGACATCTCATAAAAGAAAGAGATGGAACGAGACTCGGGGCGAGCGAAACTACATTGTAACCTGGAGAGGCAGCCGCCGCATGCCGGTGTAGATTACTATGAATACATACATTGTAACGCTAGCATAAAAACGATTACTTAACTTTCTTATTTCCAATTTTTTATACATGAAAATTTGTTTAATATATTGGTCAGATTTTTCCAATTAAAATGATACCAAACACGACATATTTTACACCGTATTTATTCATTATACGAATCAAGTATTTTATTTTATTTACGAAAAAAAACATTTAAAAAACCGATTCGTAATTATAAAAGAAGTATTAAAGTCAAAAAGAAGTATTAAAGACAATGCTATATATGGTATTGTGTAATTCGAGCGACAGCAAGTGTAGCCTTCTCTACACGCCATCGGCCACACGGTGGCGACAGAAACTGAATCAAATCGGACACGCAATCGCGACAGGAACTGCAAGCATCGCGACGACTTCGACGCGGTAGGTTTTCAGATGGCTTCCATTTCGAGAAAAGTATAGATATTAATTTCAATTTTGAGATAGTAGATGTAAAGACTGACTCGATTTCGAGACGATAGGTGCAAATATTCCCTCGATTTCAAGACGGTAAGTATAGAAAATCGCTTCGAGGTGGCGACCGCAAGTGAATCAATCGGACACGCATTCGCGACAGGAACTGTAAGCATCGCGACGACTTCGATGCGGTAGGTTTTGAGATCGCTTCGATTTCGAGACATTTAGAATTCTACGCGTTTGACGGAAAGTGTGGCGGAACAATTTACTGTATTTTTTCCATCAATTCTGGAATTTGAAGGGGCCTTGGAGTAAGGATGGTTGAACAGTGAGAAGCTGTTTAGATACGAGCTCCTCGAAACTCAGCACCGATAACGAAAAAAATGGTTTGCAGATTCATAGAAAGATGGTTTAATTGCTAATTATTAATAAATTGGTAATTTGCTATGGGAAATCGTCCAGGTCAACCTCCTACGGTTTCGGTACCGTTGCGTACACGACCAGAATGATCCTTCGGATTATCCCGGTTTACGGCACGTTCTGCTTGTAGGCTTTTTCGAAATGCTATTATGAAATTCTCTTAGAAATCTTAACTTTGTGACACGTCACGGTTATTGAAGAAAACGGTAAAATTATGTCATGTTTAGTCTCATTTTAATCAGAAAATTATCAGCAATATGTTAAAAAGAAATTCAGTTTTAAAATTTTAAAATTAAAAAAGTTTTGTTATAGTATTATGAGTTGTCTTCCGGGAATTAGAGTCAAAGGAGCCGCGGCGCGTGCCGCAGCACACGTGTTCATCGACTCCGTCGAACTTCGGCATCGGCGTAGCGAAGAAATCGATAAATTACAGTGGCGTAGGAATAGCACCGCGACAGGAGTAGAACCGAAAAATTGCGACAGAAATCGAAACATTACTGTACACCAGAATTTGCAGAAAGTGTAGCGGTATCTGGTCGTTATTGGCAACATATTGCACCAATAGACACTACGACATTGCAAAATCTTCAACGCAAATGTTTACTTACCGAACAAAGTCAACATATAGAAACAGAAGATGAGTGCTTCCATTTATTTATCAATGACGACATAATCGACAATATCATATTATGGATAAATAAAAAAGCGAGGGAGAGCATGCCATCGAACAAGGAATGGAAACCGGTAGACCGCATAGAAATGGATGCATTTTTCGGATTATTATTACTAATTGGGAGGTTTAGAGAATCGCGTGAGTGCAAAAAAGATTTGTGGAAAAATGATGATGCACTTTCAAGAAGATTTTATGCTGCTGTAATGTCAAGAGATAGATTTACGGATATAGTAAAGTACATTCGCTTCGACGATACCGCTACACGTGAAGCAAGGAAGGCGGACGACAAATTGGCCCCAATTAGGCACGTTACGGACATTTTTATAAAAAATTGCAAAAATTGTTACAACGCATCAGACGTTGGTTGCGTAGATGAGCAACTGGTCACGTTTCGCGGCCGTTGCTCATTCAAAGTGTACATGCCAAGTAAGCCTGGAAAGTATGGGATCAAAATATGGACGCTATGCGATTCCAAAACCTTCTACTGCTGTAACATGGAGGTATACCTAGGGAAACGTGGAAATAATCCGGAAAAACAGCAGGGGCAACGCGTTGTCAAACAGATGGTAGATTTCTGGGAAAATTCAGGACGCTCTATAACCACAGACAATTTTTTTACAGACTTATGTTTAGCGGAATATTTGTTAGAAAGAAATCTTTTTTTGGTAGGAACCTTGAGAAAAAATAAACGCGTCGTTCCGAAAATTTTAACCGAAACAAAACATCGATCACAATATTCGTCTGAATTTTTATTTACCGAAAAACTGACAATTGTTCTTATATACCGAAACCACGAAAATGTGTACTCTTATTATCTACAATACACCGCGACAATAGTATATGCGAAGAAGAAGAAAAATTCAAACCGAAAATAATACAATTTTACAACTCTTCGAAAAGTGGAGTAGATGCGCTCGATAAACTCGTGAAAGAGTATTCATGTAGACGTTGTACTCGTAGGTGGCCCTTGTCACTATTTATGCATTACTTAGACATCGCCGCGTATAATGCATTTGTTATCTGGTGCACCAAACATCCGACATGGCAAAATAAAACGCCATTCCAAAAAAAAAGGAAATACTTTTTAGACGATATAGCAAAAAGATTGACTGATGCAAATATTGATAGACGAGCAAAAGAATTTGAATCAAATCAGACGGTCCTACATAGAAATGTTATAAGCGCCATTGAAGCGACAGGAAGAAGAATTTTGAAACCGCCAAAAGCTGCAGGACAAAAGCGCGCAAGATGTTGTTTTTGCATAGGGAGCAATAACAGATATTCAGCAATATGTGAAAAATGTCAACGCCATGTGTGCAACAATCACTGCATAAAAATTGAAACGATTTTGTGTAATATGTGCAAAAAATGAAATTTGTAATAAAAAACATTGTTTCCTTTCAACAATTCATTGTATTATTTTTTCCTATTATTCAGTCCTATTAGTCAATCAAAGCCAAGAGCTCGAACGGCCATCACTGGCGGAGCCATATTACCGAGGCGCTCGAGTAAACATTCATGTGTATTAGTGAAGTATCGGTGTGAGTCAGAAATGACTCCGGCACAGGACTCCGTGCTGCAGTACTCCGAGGGTTAATCAAAAAACGGAGTTGAGAGAGAGAAAAGAACGGCAGTTGGAACGGCGAGGATAATCCGCCTAACCTTACCGAGGGTACGCGAAGGCGACCGAAGATAACGGCCGTTCGCCTCCGCGAAAACCCAAAAGGGTATAGTCTAATTGTGACCGTCGGAAAGAACTGTCCAATTTTGATTCATTCTAATTTCGGTTCTCAACGGATATAGTTGAGTCGAAGAGTACAGTCAGATTCCGGTACTTTAACGAATACAGTTAATCCGGAGTAGAAAGTCGGTTATTCCGAAAAGTCTGCTGTGCGGTGTCACACGTCGAAAGAAACGGTGCACCCACGATATACGATCGCAGAGGAATTTATGGTAAAAATAAAATATTCCTTTTATTAAGTTACAAATAACTTACACTCTCGGCTCGATCAGCACCATTGCTGCATCCGAGTCAGAGGGCAATTAAACTGCGATTAATAAGTCAGAAGCCAAGGTACGGCCCAGTTTCGTCCGCCCTGTACTGTTGCAGTGCGCGGGTGATCCTGTAGATTCATTGGACACTTCTTCTTGACTACGAGACGATTGTTAGTCTTGTCGCAATCAGTCTCGCGCCTTTTGATTGTAGTCCGCGGTTACCGCAAGGAACTTTATCACGCCTAAGTGGATTCCTTTGCGGGTCAGTTTCTAAGGGAAAGGACAATTTAAAAACTTAAATAGCAATTTTGCCGATAAGTAGAAGAACTGTAACCGGTCGTTGCTTAGTTAATCAAGGTTCGAATCGGCGTGTCTGCCA
This sequence comes from Augochlora pura, assembly GCF_028453695.1. Classification (NCBI taxonomy): domain Eukaryota; kingdom Metazoa; phylum Arthropoda; class Insecta; order Hymenoptera; family Halictidae; genus Augochlora; species Augochlora pura. Next base: position 7,607 of record NW_027583100.1, read on the forward strand.
TCGGCGTATTCCTTCTAACGGGAATCGCCGATTTTCCATAGAGTCCACTAACTCTCCCTGCGCTACGCAAAGAGGTAGGGCGTTTCCCCCTCCAAACGCACGAACATCGTTGCGAGGAGCGATAGGAAACGGAGAAACGAATACGAGTGGTATTAACACTAATTTAATTATTCGTGTATTATTTTTCCTAGGCATCCAAGGAAGTAGAAAGTCAAAAGGGAAGTTGTCAATAAAATCTGAGCAGGTCAGAGGAGAGCCAGACAAAGACGAGCCCTTTGGTTCCAAGACGCCTAGACCTTCGCTGAGCCAGTTTTCTGCCTGTTACGTACGGAGATTTTCTCCTGACGTTTTTTCCTTTCTTCTCGA
>NW_027583101.1:0-2706 GCF_028453695.1 Augochlora pura
GTAGAAGAAGTCACAAAACTATAAGAAGCTGTGTCATTATTTACATAATTATTTTTCTAATTGAAATTGGAAAGCAGTCAATATAGAAATTATAATAATAAAAAAAAAAATAAAAAAAAAGTAAATTATAATATTATATAATTCTTGCTTAGGCAATCTAGTGTTAAAAACGTTTATAGTAGATGCGTAGCGTTGCGAAACGAAGTTTTCGGATGATTCCATAAATTCGTTCGGAGCGCTCGTCGTGGCTCGCGAAAAATTGCGCGATGGTGGAAGAATAACGAGGGAGCGAAGTGGGAGATAGAAAGGAATAAACAATCGGTGGGTGCCGCGAAGGATTCCAACCGATTCATGGATTGCATGGTCGCCGAGCAAGTGGATCGTTGGACAACGCGGGCTCGCGCGGGGAGAGCGCACGAGAGATGTGGAGGAGACCGCGCGCGCGGGTATCGAATATTTTCCGCGGATGTCTCTCTCTCCGTTGTCGCGATCGTTCTGCGACCACGATCGCGCCGGCAGCCACGGCGTGGCTCGAGTGTATTTCATTAGCGGATTTCATTAGGCTAATTAGGGTCTCTCGTTACCGGGGCTCGTCCGTAATTACGGGCGCGGAAACGCTTCGCGGAATCCGTGCGAGCCAGAAAATCTATGTACACATTCTGATAGCGGCGCGCGCGCGCGCGCGCGTTCCAATTTTTTCTTGTTTTCGTCGTGTTTCCATTCGCGAGCCGCGGAATCACCCTATAGACCTCTGCCCGCGATGCCTACGCTAACAAGAATGCCCCGGCGAAAACCACCGACATCCCTCTCCGCCGATGTTACTCGCCCCTCAACAGCTCATATTAATATCGAAATCATTAGCACCAGAACTACCGAGTCTTAACCCTTTGACTACTGTCGAATCCTATTGGCGTCCGAAACATGTTGGCTTCCCGGTACTTTAGGCGAGATCAAATTTCGCCCCCCGTTTATTATTCAATTTGATTAATTATATATCGTAACATTTATGTTATACATTGTAAAAAAAAACTTAAAATTATTGTTCACTTCAAGTAATATTGGTTTAATGTAATAGAATTCGATATTTGGAATATTTTCATATATTTCCACGAAAAGGCATGTCTAACGAAAAACTACGTCCGTGCCAAAGTCTGCCGTAGTCAAAGGGTTAAACACGACTAATGTATATTGTTTTACAACAACGTGAAGACTGGATTTATTCGATCTTAGTATGGTCTACATTACAATGTAAGCTTCAATAAAGAACAGTGTTTAAAAATTTTTCCTTGAAATATTTTAATAATATCGGGAACCGTGAAAGAAAAATTCTGAGAAACCGGTAATTTCGATTGGTTTGACAGTTCGAACGTTAATTATTTCCAAAGAGAGGACGGGCTGCGTCGAGAAAGATAGTACGTCGAAGTGAAAAAACTGTTAAGTAGACGACCATTTCGTAATCTAACGGGAGAAGATGAAAGGCTTGCGGTTCTGTGAAAGATAGCGAACGATACGCATTATTGCTTGACCCTCGAACGCACGCTGCGTTCCCACATGGTTATTACCACGTTCACTGGCTGCACGGCTAACAGCTTTTCCTCGTGGAACAATGCGTTTTTAATGAGCGATGAGGAACAGTTCGCTCCTGGTAGAAGATTAGCTCTATAGACAGTTAAAAATGACTAATTCCGATCGTTACTAAACTACGGATTACTACGTTCATTAGAAGAACGAGCAAGAGTCGCAATTAAAACAGGAGAATGATTCAGGGGGAGCGGTGAACAACCAACGCTTTTACGTTCATCGAGTTTGCAATCAATTTGCGCATCCATTATTTTGCACAAACGCAATCGGTTGTTGCAAGAATAATTTCGATTTTCCAAACGGGTGTCTTACTTTTATTTTCGCAATAATAATTCGCTTTGTGAAAATAATGGGATATTATTTTTACTAAATTTTAGTGAAACGAATATGAAAAATATTTTAGGGAAGCAGAATAAAATAATAAAAAATTTATATAAATATAGATACTTTAATATGTCTCAATATTTCTTTAGATACGCGTAAAGAACATAGAAATGCGACACGGTGATTAATGCTTTTGCCTTATTCATTTAAAGATATGTCAGTATTGAATTATCCGGATAACACTGTTTGGTAGGAAATAACAGAACGTTTGCTTTCAAATGTCTTAGCATTTAAACTCAATATAATACAATTCGCCCATCATTTCGTTGCCATTGATATGGCTGCGACGTTTACCAACCTCGTCTGTAACGCACCGATTCTCGACCGATCATCAATATTGCCAGGATACTTTTTATCCCCGGGAACATTCGTTTTATTCGTTCCGCTGATATCATCGGCTAGAAAACACTCGCCAACCGATCGAGAAATATTCTTGCACCGGCGAGCAATCTTTGCTCGCTCCGTCTCCTCCTTCTCTCCGGTCTATTTTCCAGCGAGAGGGAAATTCAGAGTCACGGTGAAAACGTAGCAAGAGCCCCGCCGAAGAAACGGGGTTGCCCGATTCGTTCAACACACCTGCCCGACCGTTCCCACCTGCGCTCGTCGTCACCTGTACGCGTGGCCGTGTGCAAAAAAAAGAACCTGCATTCAACGGTGGTCGATAACGTTTCAATCGGATCTGCGGTTCCGATGCAAAACAACCCGGCCGTTCTCGAACGAAAATCTTCATCCGCGTCTCAA
>NW_027583102.1:0-2706 GCF_028453695.1 Augochlora pura
AGAGAGTCCGTTGACGAACGACGGTGGAAACGTCTTTAATTCGACAAGGGAACGAATAATTCGGGCCCGATGTCGTGCCTCGTTTCAATTCGCCGCGACTCCACGATGGATCGGGGGTTTATCGTTCGAACTATTCCCAACCCTGGCCAGTAAATCCCGTTTATGTGCGGTCGCGACGATGTCCGATTGGACATACGGCACGCAGATATTAGGAACTCGCATACCGGAGCTCTGGGTCTCCTGCAGAAACTCTGGTCGAGTCTGGACTGTGCGAGGGACGGATTCTTTTATGGGATAATTGATGGCACTGTTTGAAGGAATCGTTGTTTTGCGTAGAATGTCCTATGAACATCTTAGAAATGTCTTGTGTTATAAATTGAGTCGCTTTTTAAATGCGTTTAAAATGTTCTTTAGACGTTTGAAAGAGATCTTGTGGATATTGAGAAGACATGGATGTTTATAAAATATTTTATGGATCATTTATGAATGGTTTATGGACGTTTTTTAGACGATTTTTACGTCGTTGGTAGGCCGTTTGCAGGTCATTCGAGATCCATTTGTTGAAAACGGAAGAATATTTTTAAAAGGTAAGGGTTAGTATTTGTTTACACATTTATAAACAATTTTTAAATGTTACGAATTTGTTGATAACCCTGCAGGGTCGCTCTAAGATTTATATGTCACTCGAATGTCCTAGGAACGTCCTAAAAACGTCCAGGAAATGATTTGTTACAAAAGAAGACGTCTGAAAGACATTTTATGGACGTTTAAAAGACATGGACCTTTAAAAAATATCTTATGGACAGCTTATGGACCATTTATAGACTTTTTATGGATGTTTTAAAGACGTTTTTAAAACGAATTTTAGGCCGTTCGTAGGCCGTTTGTAGATCGTTCGCAGACCATTTGTAGAAAAAGTAAAAGTAGAAATTATATGTAGAAGCCTTTGTTAAGAAATTAATTATTAATAAATTAGCAATAATATTTATGTATGGTTAACGAGAACAAAGAAATTTTATTAAGTTTAAAAATCCGCGAGACAAATAAATAAATTAATAAATGGTTCAAAGAATCAAGTCGACCTTAAAATATCCTCCACCGTTATATCAATAAAAAGAAATTATAATTATCCTACTATTATCCACTAATTATTACTATTCTACTATATAAAACAATATAGAGTTATAATTATTGATGTAGATTGAACCCATTCGTAGAAGTATATACAACAATAACATTCATTCAAAATCAGAATAAATATTAGAATCAACTCTAAATTCATCAAATAATACTAATAATAATAATAATACATATTAAATATTTTCACTGAAAAATCAACAAAATAAAAGAAGAAAAAACTTAATCTTAATATGAAGAAATATCATTTACTCCCATAATTAAACTCCCAATGTCCGATGTAAACTCCCATAATTAAAAAATTGAACTCACATAAATAAAAAAGATATCAAGACGAACCACTCTATATTTTCCATAATTCCCACGGAAATGCTTAACAAAGAAATACCTAAAACAATCGATATTAACATCGATGATCACCAACAATTTCCACACACCGTAAAAAGCTGTCATCAACCTGCCACCTACCCCATAGCGACCGTCTCCGCTGTCCCAGTAGTTGCAAAATTCAAGTGTTACGGTAGCCGTAAAGCGGCCGGCGCCCAGGGAGGGCAGGTTGGTCAAGTTAAACACCGGCTAGGCGTTCTCACGCGCGTCCATTATACTCGCATAAAGGATTCCATCCGGGCGGTTCCCATTATCTCGTAAAAATACGAGCACGGTCTTTTCGGTGCGCGGGTGGGGGGCTGCCGGTCGGAGAGAAAAAGGAAAGATCATTTATACCGCGATTTAATACCAGATTAACGAGGCAATTTGCGTCAAAGGAAGGAGGAGGAGGGGTCGTTTAATCGGCGGAGACGGCTAATTTGTCATCGGCATCGATACCTATCTGCCTCGTAATTCCGCGCCGGATAATTCGCGCGCCCCTCCCCCTCGTAGATCGGCGCCACTTCGCCGCCTTCGTCAACGATCTATAAAACTAATAGATCTCTGAGAGAGAGAGAGAGAGAGAGACTCCGGGTAAACGAGCGCGAGATCAGTCCGCTCGCGATTTCCGATCGCTCGCGGTTTCCAATCGGGTGGCTTAATTGGACCGAAATATTTTTCACCGTTCCCGTCCCGCGCCGACGTTCTAAATTATAATTAACGCGTGTAATTAGTCCCACATTTCTACAATACGGCTCCGCCCGCCGTCCCGTGCTCGCAGTGTATATTACGCGTTACACGGTCATGGGAAATTAATTAGCCCCCCGATGGATTTATCGCGAGTGATCGAAACGTAATAAATTTGAAAGGGACCCTTGGCCGCGCTTCCGTAGACCCGCGGCCCTCGGTTTACCATTATCGATATTATCTACGCGCGACGGCTAAATGATTCTAATTAATTTACAGCGGGACGCGAGCCGCCAGCCATTTTCCTACGGTAATTGTTGCGGCCGTTGTTCGAAACGTTTTCGGCGCGGCACGGCAACTATATCGTTTTTTCAAAGTGACGGATAAGTGGCCGGCGATAATCGATTATCGATTATCGTCAACTCGCGGGTCCCGGACGCGGTCGCGGAGTGAACGGGATCTTTCTGTGTTAACCCTCTTAGTACCGAACAACGATATATCGTTGTTGATTATTAC
>NW_027583103.1:0-2705 GCF_028453695.1 Augochlora pura
TTTCTGACCGCGCGTTTTCTATTTGATTCAAGGGCACAATGTGTGGTCGTGGCTGGGCTCGCGACGAGGCGGCGGTACGCCAGGAGTCGTCACGACGCCTCTGTCGCTTCCGCAGCACAGACGGGCGATGAATCTCCCCGTGGAGAACCACTACACCCACATGCAAACGGACGAGGCCCTCTACGCAGAACTGGACTCTCAGGCCGCGAGCTACGCGAGCGATCTCCAGCTACAAATGAGAGGAAGCTCGACGTACGGTACAACTTCCGGCGGGCAGGACGACGAGTACCACGAGCTGGACGCCGCGAGGTTACATCGTCATTACGGCGGAGGCAACGAGGACGGATCGTTGCAGAGGGACACGCTACGCACGCGGCACAGTAAAAGGTAAATTAGTCCCCGCAATTAACTTTTTCGACGTGCGGCTTCTCTCTCTCTCTCTCTCCCTCTCTCTCTCTCTCTCTCTCTCTGTCTCTCTCCTTCCCCGAAGCGGGGCCCGTTCCACGGCCGACCGTGCTCCCGGAACACGTAGCCGCTGGAATCCTCGCGGCGTCGCGCTTTAATAATTTCAAATCGATCGACCGTGGCTGGTTCGCCTATACTCTTCTCCGTCCCCCCTCGTTCTTTCTCCCTCCCTCTCACTCTCTTTCTCTCTCGCTCTATTAAAACGATTCCGTTGATTGTCCGTCGATAACATGGCGGCTGAATAGACTATTAGATCGCCGACTTCCTTTTGGCGAGCCAGAAAATGGGGTCGAAATAAAATCGATATTTAATCTCGAACATACCGAGTTCCCTCCAGGGTTGCTTGTTAGATTGTATCGCTACATCTTGGGAATATTGTATTTGTTCTTTGAACTCCCTCTCTCTCTCTCTCTCTCTCTGTTCGCTGCGGACGATTTATCAAATTTTTCAGTAGCGTGCATAAGCCGAGATGGTTTCCAATTCCACAGGCTGCTTCCTTAACGCGTTGACGACGGCTTGACTCCACCGGTGGGTCACACGTGTCATACCGGTGGGCTGCGTACATTTATTTCATTTGCTTGCATTTCACAAAATATTGGGTTGTTCGGAAAGTAATTTCGTTTTTCCCAAGAAAAGACTTAATTTTTTCGCAGCCAACTTCACGCTTAAGCTGCATAATCATTATATATTTGGACAACTGATATAGCAAGTCTTGTTTGCTAAAAATTTTGTTCGATTCTTTGCAATAGTTTTTGTTTAGTAATCTATTGTGTTTCATTTCCACCAGGAAAAAAACGAAACGACTTTCCGAACGACATAATAGATACTACAAAATAGGTTTATGTTATTTTATCTGAACATTGTAAACAGATATTCGATAGTAAAAACATAGAGATTCAATATTACGAACTTAACATAATTATTTAATTTTTTTGTAAATTTCGGGCGCCGACTCGCAGAGAAAATCTTGAATATCGGCGCCGGCGTCAACGTGTTAACTGGAACGTTTCTACTAGTGATATCAACGCCTCGGTGTCTCCAAAAGACGAACAAAAGCAGAGTTTTTATAACAATATAACAGTTACCTCGCATAAATTGTATCTCGTAGACGCTAACGAAGTACGGTGCAATTAATAGATGGCGATCGAAATTTCTTCAAGTTTGTTAAAAGGCTGAGAAAACATTTTCGATACAATAAATCGACTATAGATATTTTGAAAAATGATAAAATGAAAGCGATAAAATGAAAATTCTGTACCTATCGCATAAAAGGGATGCAAGTATTTACAACCCGTTCGCTGTTTCAAAAATCTCTGTTTCCCCGCTGGAGAGACACGATTAGCTCGCGAGCACGCGCGCGGCCGTAAATCAATTTTATTCAGCGCGAGCGAAGCGAAAGATAAATGTTGCAGCGATCGTCAAAGTCGAAACGGCAAGCCGGAATTAAAAGGAATTTTATTACACGACGCAATCTCCTTTCGCTAAGTGATCTCGGAAGTTTCAGCCGGCGACGCGTCGCGACCGAAAAATAGTCCTTATCGTCGGCGCGCGATTCTTTCGCGAATGTAATGGAAACGTAATTTATTCTTTCTTTCCTCTGATAATTCCACGTCGAGACGCTCCCCCAATTAGCAGCGCCGAGATGCGCGCGCATCGCGCCGGACGATAACCGGGTAGAGCTTTGAGTAATATTCGTATCGGAACCAGCTCTAACGGAAGAAGAAAAAACCCTTCTAACTCGGCGCTCGCGCGGCGAAGGATAGCCAGGTGCGGCCGTTCTATAGATCGACGTGTTCCCATAACACGCGAAAGCGCCGCGTTGCGGGAAACGAGAGACTTGTTAAAATGCACCGTTACCGGTGCGGCGGTAATCGCGACGCGTCGACGCGGATTCCACCCATCGGCTCTCGATCGTGCGTAATTAAAGAGGAACGAACAATCCGGGTCGTCTAATGTCTTGCGCGCGGCCGCCTCATGCATTTATTCAGAAACGCGCAAACCCGTCGATCGGGTGTAGATACTAGAAACCTGATTCCGCCTTTACACTTCCAGTGTTCTGTACGCGTAACGCAAGTCACGTATCTTCATCGCCGTGATATTTCAGAACGAGGCCCCTCGAGTATATTCGTTCCCGGCTCTGTTATTCCTTATTGTAAAAACCGGCGATTTATTTAGCGCGCGGTTCTTGCTAGACTGCAGCATCGTTCACCCGATATTCGCTCGATCAATTTGTTTTTACG
>NW_027583104.1:0-2705 GCF_028453695.1 Augochlora pura
GACAACTCCTGGTTGAAGAAAGTCTAGCACTCGAATATCCATTGCCCTCCCCTACTTCATCATCGTATGATCCCTCTGAAAACCACACGGAATCGGAAAACGAGTTCGAACTCGATATTATTCGAGACTGAGAAGATTCAACCTGGGATCCTGATTATTTCGATCTCGCTTTATTATAAAACTCCAACTCCATATTACATAAAAAGGAACAATAAAATAAATTATATTCATTTCCTTTAAAACTCGTTTTATTACTTCGTCACACTTCTTCAATTTAAGTCATAAAATTACCTATCCTTTAAATTACCTGAGTCGAAACCGGTGTATGCAGGCAGACTCGAAAACTACAGGCGGCCTCCCTTATTTTCGGAAACTAGTGTATTTCTCGCTACCCTAGGAAATAATAAACATTAGTTTTCATATTAAATATTTAACTCATTTATTCCCTTCACTTGTTTTAAAGACACTCACTCGTTATATAGAATCATTCGCTCTCTCTCTCTCTGCTCTCAGATTACTTGGTCATTTCTAGCGATAGTTTAGAACCACTCTCGAGACACGAATCTGTGAACAAGTGAATAAGAGTTTTAATAAACATTCTTACAAAATCATATGTCGCGAAACCCGAGGGAACGTAACATATAAAATTGGTGGCAGCGTGGTGGGATGCGTCTGTAGAATTTAAAGGAAATAACGAAATAATAATATAAAATTACTAACATATAAAATTTGATATTTTGATAACATATAAAATTGGTGTAAAATCAATTACAATGGATTACCCAAGCACAAGTAAAAGTCAACTCTCAGATATCCCCGAAGTAGGAACAAGTGAACAATTAATTAAGAAAGCAATGGATGAAATAATAAAAGCTAGGGAGAGTAACAATTTAATCTTGAGTCTAAAAGACAAACCAGATACACTAACTACAAATCAAGAAGAAATAAAGGCACGTGATCAAAGATTCACTGAACTCGAAAATCAAATGGCAGAAATAAATGAAACGTTGAGTTTTCTCAAAGAAGCTGCTATGTTAAAAGAGGGATTAACCCCTCCAAAGAAAACATCCACTCCTATTGTAACTGATGTTAAGAGCGAGTATCCAATTAGCATTAAAGACGCGTTGGAAACTGTTCCAATTTTCGACGGATACAAACCATCAGTGTTTCAATTTCTTAGAGCTTGTGAAAGAACTAAATCTATGATCCCGCTATTTAGGGAACCACATTTAGTAAAATTATTAACTAATAAACTTAGAGGACATGCACTGATGGCTGTCGAAGACTGTAACATGATATCGATGGAACAATTCGGGAATAAATTAAAGGCTATGTTTGGTCCACAAAAATCTCTTAATCAATATAAAGGAGAGTTAGGTAATATTTATAAAAGATCCGGTGAGTCAATATTAGACTATGTCTCTCGTATAAAAGATTTGCGTTTAGCTATACTCGATTGTGAACGAGGTTCATACGAAGCACTGTCAGAAACAACAAGTCGAATTATTGATTCTGAAATCACCGACGCTTTTATAAAAGGACTTCCTTCCGATATTGCGATCAGAGTAAGACTGGATGGTTATGATAATTTAGAAGACGCATACATAACTGCGATTCGCGTTTCTAAACAAATAACGATAGAACAGGAAAGAAGTCGAACATATAATTCAAATTACTCAAGACCAAATAAAAATTTTAATAATCAATCAAATCATTATCAAACCCCGAATCGTCCGAATCAACAATTCAATCAAAGATGGAATCAAAATTCCTCAAAGCCTACGGAAAATTCAAGATTCTCAAATACTAGCAACAATAACAATAATAATAATAACAACTCCAACCAACCGATTTCATGCAATTATTGCAAGAAACCTGGACATTTGATCAAGGACTGTTACAAATTCAAGGCTAAGATTGAATCCGGAGAAATAACACCTTATAATAATCCGCGCCAGGGAAACGGGAAACCCTCCCAGGGAAACGCAGGCGCACCCAAGGGAGAGAACCCTGCTCCGCGCCGAACTGTAATGAAAGTGCAAACAGCAAAGAAATCAACTACGTCGCAAAACAAAACGATACCCTTCGATCCGATGAAGGAAGAAATTACACCGAAACCAAAGAAAGAAGCGGAATTACCAATGGAGGAAGAAGAAATAAACTTAAACGAGCTATCACTATTCGATTAGACTCTTCTAAAAATACACCTACAATCATGGTCAGTCCGACCAACTCAAGTAAAATCATGACTCTCTTAGTCGACTCTGGATCAGAAGTAAACCTAATCAAGGAATGCATGTTGACCCCTCTCATTAAAGTAGATACGGAAGATACTATTCAAGTACGAGGAATCTCGGCTGAAGTTCTGGGCACCCGAGGGACAGCCAATATCAGAATAGCAGGCCATCAAGTTTTATTCCACGTCGTAAGTTTATGTGTCAGTATCAATGTCTTATGTGTCAGTTATGGACTTGGTATCAATGTCTTATGTGTCAGTATCAATGTCTTATCGTGATTTTCTACTTAGCTGGTTATGGAGTACTCTGTACAAACGGAGAAACTACTTTTGATTTCAGTACTTTCCTCGAAATCAAATCACACCTAAAGTGGACAACTACTTCTGATTTTAATACCTTCTTCGAATGAAATTAAATGGTAAACAATATTTTGGAGTTTTTATATTTCGTTCCGAAGTTTAACATTGT
>NW_027583105.1:0-2705 GCF_028453695.1 Augochlora pura
TTACGCCTTTAAAGCGGTTTCGTCAATTTTCGCCGCGACCGCGGGACAACCCCTTTTAAATCACTCGAATGCCAGACGATGCGCGTCGCGTCGAACTCGAACGAAAAGTAACGTACAGATTATTCCTTAAAAATTTAATATGAAATATCAATTCAGAATTTAACTACTTAAGCATTCCAATATTTACAGTCCAACATTCCAATATTTTTATTATGAAAAATCCATTCATATTTCAATTATTTGAAAAAATTTAATATTGATATTAATTCATAATTTAATTGGTCAAACAAAAATGTATGGTAATTTGTTACACCGCCTTCATAAAATAATTCATAAAATAATGGTATTATTTAACACTGTTTCTAGAAGCGATATGGATTATATAAAAACAAGGAAACTTAAATTCGTATATTTGAAACTTAAAAACCATACATTTTTCTGTTGAAAGCAATATCTATATCCTCAACCAATCGAAACAAAGAGTAAATGGTGGAATCGCTCGGAGTGGATCCACTCTCGACGCCGCCGCGGAATATAATTTACATTGGAATAAACAGCGGGCCGCTCGAAATCTGAATCGAATTATCGCGATCCGACGACGAATTCTTTCAATTGAAGTCGAGGAGTCGCCAGGTCGCATCTTTTGATTCTTCTTCGAACCCGTGCATTTGAATCGAAAAGGAACACGAATCGAGCTTTGAAGCGACCGTTTTGAAAGCCGAGCGAAACGTACGGTTACCATTTCTGTTTGATATTTGCCCGGATATCAACCGACAAGAAACGCGCTGCCAAACTTCCAACCATTAAATTACGGACAACCCATTCGCGTGTACTATGGCGCGTTATTCGGAGGCAACGTTTAAAAGGAAATTATATTTTTTCAATGGTAGTATGGGGTGAACTGCTTTAAGCATAAGGATTAAGGCTTTTATGACAGAAGTATACTCAACGGCGATGTCATTTGATATCAAATGAATTAGCAATATGAAAATCATTGCTGACCGATACTGACAGGTAGGCGACATGCGCAATGTTGTTTTTCTATTAGTCAGTGTGTTGTTGTCATTGTAAGTATGCAGTTGTGTTTCGAAAGGCGCTCCTCGGAAATATTCTAATTAAATTTTTCTGATTCAAGATGGACTTCCATTGATTGTTGCTGACCCTTGGTCCACCCGTGGTCACTAGCGACCATCGTAGTAGTCAGTTGTGGTCATTCAAGTGGTAATCAGTGGTCACTAATTCGACGAGGTAGTTAAGTGAGTACTTAATATTATTTGCAAGTCAAAATTAATTTTTCTAAGTATCAAATCGCAAGTGACAATGAATTTATTATCGCAAAAATTTCTCGAGTTATCCAGCTGAAAAAAATTATTTCACATCTCTGATTCAATGAATTCTTGTCACTGACATGTTAAATGTAAAAATGGAATAAAGAATGCATGGCCATACTTCTAATTATCGAAAATGTTATAAATTTTTAGACATCGGCAATAATAAATTTATTAGTGAAAGATATTTTTTTAAATAATGAACAAGCAATATGGAAATCGTTGCTGACCGTTACTGACAGGTAGGCGACCTGCGCAATGTTGTTTTTCTATTATTCAGTCTGTTGTTGTCATTGTAAGTATGCAGTTGTGTTTCGAAAGGCGCTCCTCGGAAATATTCTAATTAAATTTTTCTGATTCAAGATGGACTTCCATTGATTGTTGCTGACCCTTGGTCCACCTGTGGTCACTAGCGGCCACTGTAGTAGTCAGTTGTGGTCATTCAAGTGGTAATCAGTGGTCACTAATTCGACGAGGTAGTTAAGTGAGTACTTAATGTTATATGCAAGTCAAAATTAATTTTTCTAAGTATCAAATCGCAAGCGACAATGAATTTATTATCGCAAAAATTTCTCGAGTTATTCCAGCTGAAAAAAATTATTTCACATCTCTGATTCAATGAATTCTGGTCACTGACATGTTAAATGTAAAAATGGAATAGAGAATGCATGGCCATACTTCTAATTATCGAAAATGTTATAAATTTTTAGACATCGGGAATAATAAATTTATTAGTGAAAGATATTTTTTTAAATAATGAACAAGCAATATGGAAATCATTGCTGACCGTTACTGACAGGTAGGCGACATGCGCAATGTTGTTTTTCTATTAGTCAGTGTGTTGTTGTCATTGTAAGTATGCAGTTGTGTTTCGAAAGGCGCTCCTCGGAAATATTCTAATTAAATTTTTCTGATTCAAGATGGACTTCCATTGATTGTTGCTGACCCTTGGTCCACCCGTGGTCACTAGCGGCCATCGTAGTAGTCAGTTACGGTAATTTAACTAGATATCAATTATGATTTAAGTGGTTATCAGTGGACACTCAAATAATTATTAGTGGTCATTCGAGTGTTTCTCAGTGGTTGTCCTAGTGGTCAATTCTGGTCATTTTTCCGAAATGCTGCCTCATATCTGCACTTCTTGATGTTGCTTTTTTCTTCTGCTGCCTTTCTTTGCTGTTGCTTCTGGAGTTAACTTCACAAAAAAAATGTGAGTCGCACACTCCTCTTTTATTACGCTATAACGTAAGTTTGGGTCTCCACTCCAGCAACCTCCACGTGGTGAGACTCGGGCAATCCATGTAATTGCCGATTTTGAATCAGCTGTAAATTCGTTTACAACTAATTCTAAATCTGTAATTACATGGAGCTAATGGC
>NW_027583106.1:0-2703 GCF_028453695.1 Augochlora pura
GCTATGGTTCCAATTCCTCTCGTCCTATGTGTTTAGGTTAGCGTCTCCCCGATTGCCAACGCTTATCTCCAAACCTAAACATCCTTCGTTTTTTGGAAATTGGGTCGATGAACTCCGTGCTTCGTTACACGAACCATATCGTTAACATCGGGAAAATAAAAATGTGGTAATGGAAGCCGCGCCTGAGGAGGACGCAACGCGGGGTTTCCGGGTTCGCCGAATCGGACGGGGAAGCATCGTCGGATGGCGTTCGTCGGCGATGTAAAACGGGCCGAATAGCAGCCCGAGTCAGAGAGCCCGGGGAGCCTCGGGCCGAGATTTGGTCAAGGTTTGCGGGTCGAGACACACTTGTAGCGGTCTAAGCGGCTTGCTTTCATCCCCGTTCCCCCCCTCTCTCTCTTTCTCGGCTTACGGCTGCGGTGACGACCGGACCTCGGCCCGTTGCCCTAACCTCCGCGGTCGCGGGATCGATCGCCTAATCGAGGAAGCCCAACGAGACACTCGTTCGCCCTTTCTCTCTCTCTCTTTCTCTCTCTGTTCTGACCCAGAAACCTGAAAAATCGAGAAACCGTTTGCCAAGGAGCCTCTCGAATTTCTCGAAGAGCCAGATGGTCGGGACGCGAGACGGTGTCGGGTCACTCGAGGCATAATCGAGTGTCCCGAGGCCTGGGTATCGATTTCGCGGGATATGCAGAAGAGGGGAGGAGCGAGAGCGTAAAAGGCAGAGGAACAGGAAGAGGAAGAAGGACTGCGGCGGGGGAATTGGATCCGTTGATCAAGGCGGCTTCTTTCAGAGGACCGTCGCGCGCGTCGCCTGAAAGAAGACGGAACGAGAACGGGAAAGAGAAAGAGGGACCACCTCTCCTGGCCCACACCCCGGCTTCGTCTGAATTCTAAGGTATCGACTTTTCAATTGGGTCACGTACACGCGGAGCGGAGCCGAGACCGAGGAAAGTCGGGCCCGGGGTCGGGCTGGGACGAGCGTGTACAGCTGTCGGCGGGGCTGCTCTGGGAATACAACCTAATGGAAATCGAAAATACGAGAATCACGGTTACCGAGCGGCGTGAAAGCCGCGAACCCGCTGATCCACCGGCTGCCGTCTCAGCCGTCTCGCTGCCGCCTTAGAGCTTCCGAATTCAATCGTTGAATCATCCACGAGGCAGCGGTACTTCGCGAGCTCGTGCCCCCCCCCCCCCCCCCCGTTTAATTGCACCAATCGCGCGGCCAAACCGGAAGACTCGACCGCGTGATTCGTCGCGTCGAGTCGAGAAGGATATCTGAGTCGCTCGGCGCACGTAGTCGCTCGTCCGCGAATCGCGGCAGCGCGTCGCTCCGGGAGACGTCGTGAAAAAGATATGAAACTGTTACGGTCCGACTCGGCCGGCTCGCGTCCATAAATCTTTTATGATAACGATATTGTTGCGATCCGCGCGCGCGCGCGAGGTTGCTCCAGCCGTTTACAGGTGAAATCCTCGCGTTAAAACCCATTATCCTCGAGCGTACAGCTGTTTCGAGTTTCCAGACATAACCTACACGCTCCTGGAACCCTTCTTTCGTTTACGCGAGCCTCCGCCAGGCTATCCCGAACTTTCATCGCTCTTTGTCGCAGGTTTCCCACCGGTTTTCTCCGGCTAATCCGATCCCTGGCGCAGTTTCCTTCCTTAAATAACTCGAGACCCGGCGACAGACCGACGCAGAGGTTTCCAACAGTCTCGCAAACCGGTTATGGGTCACCGTACACGTCGACCACATTATTCATTCGACCAGTGGACCGGGGATGCCGGAGTGCGAGAGAGGAAGAGGAAGAGAGAGAGAAAGAGAGAGGCGGAGGGAGTCGGTCGAGCACGTTTCACTACGTCGCCGAGTAATGCGAACGGTAACGGAAAGCTGTTTAACTTGCGGCTACCGCGGACTTCCGACTCGCGGTTTGCTCTCCTGCATACAGCAAACCTTTTCCCCGAGGCTCTCTATCCTATCCTCTCCGATCCTGCGTCGAACTGCTACTTCAACTTGCCCGGGGAAACATATTTAATTGCTCTTCCCAGTTTACTCACCCGTTACGTTAATTATTTATATATCGAAGATACCGTCGCCCGGATTTCTTCCAGTGTATCAACGCGGCAGAGCTCCTCGACAATTTCGCGTTCGTTTCGATCCGTTGTACACGCATTTCCGCAGAATTTAACCTCTCGCACTCGAATCCATTTTAACTGGAAATTTAATAGAAAATTTCTCGCTTACAGTATTTTCATTCTACGCGACAAAAGTGCGGCTTTACGCTTGATCAAATTGATTCTTGCAACGTATTTTTGCAATTCTTGAGACTCGTAGCAACGGTTTTCATACTCAACGATTATTTCAATCTAGATTTTATCGTTCCGAAAATGATCCTGTAACGTAATTTTTTAATTTTGTTGTTTTAATTACTCTTACTATTGTAGCTCGAGCTCTAGCTCATTGCTACTTATTGTCTCGTCATATTATTTAAATTTCTATTGTAAATTTATTTATACTGGGTCAATTCTCCTTTTGTTCCAAATATTCTTTGACTAATTCGTGTCATTTATTTATTAAAAAAAAACTATTTTAAACTTTCTACTAGATTTTTCAATTCTTCGCATATTCTTGTTGTAATTTTATATTATTTATTTCCAGGTCTCTTAGCCGCCAAATCAACGATTCGACGTTGCCCGTCCCTGCCA
>NW_027583107.1:0-2703 GCF_028453695.1 Augochlora pura
CGTGCATCCAGGATCGCCTTCCTGTAAACAGGGCATTGCATGCTACCCTCTCTGTGCCCTTTATCTTTGCAGATCATGCACCTAGCTTCTTCACTAGAGCAATTTTTGGTGTGGTGCTCGTCACCACACTTTCTGCACAGTTTGGAACGATCGGGTCCCTCGCAGTCCCTGGCCAGGTGTCCATACTCCCTGCACCTGAAGCACTGCGTCACTTCCTCGCGTTGCCTTATAAGGCACTTACCCCAACCTATTCTCATGGTCTTCATGTCCATTAGTTTGTCTGCAATTTGGGCAGGCGCGATGACCGTCGCGTTTAGCCTACCCGCCGCTGCAGGTCTTAGCGCTTTTATAGCTATGTTTTTTACCTCACTGTCTGTGAGGTTATCGGCGAGGGACTTCCTAATGTCTTCCTCCTTTACATCCCCATCCATCTGCTTTAAGTGCAGTACCTTAAAATCTCTGCTCCTTGTCGCAATTGCAGATTTGGCGCCGGTAATTTTCTTCTTAATTAGAGCATTAAGGTCGGCTGCCTTTTTCAGTCCTCCCTTCACGGATAGCACCACGTCCCCTTTTTTATTAGATCGGACGCTTGCTACTTTGATTCCCTCTTTGTCAATGTTAATACTCGATTTCAGGTTCTTGAGCATTTCCGCGTAGGATTTCCCCGTTGACTTAATTACTACGGTTCCAGTGTCGCCCGCTCGGCTTGATTTACCACCAGCTTTGTCTATCTTCTTATAATTACCGATCTTTGGTGCTAAGATGGATATTTGGATATCCGTCCCACCAAAAATCGCTTTTGTCATTTTCCCTAAGTCCTCTAGGGGGAAGTCCTGAATATATGTAATTAACAACTCCTTGTTGTTGTTAGACACTGCTGCTTTCCTAAGTTCCAGCAGAGTTTTGAAGATAATCCCCGGGTCAGGTTTATCCTCCTGCTTAGCCCTTTCGAATAGGTAATATATATACCTTTCCATATATCCGTTCGTACCTTTGTTAGTAGGTAGTCTTGTACATGTGGACATAAATGTGGCGTCCCCGGCTTTGATATTCAAGTCCTTTAAGACTTCCATTCCCTGAAATTTCTCCAGGACATTTTTTCCCGGGCCATTGCTGGGCCTAAGGTCAGCAGGCAAGAAGCATGCTAGGTTTTCATTTAGGGCAGTCGAGGTCGGATGCCTATGTTCTACCTTGCTGTCTGCCTCTTCCTCCATTATCCATTTCTTGCCTAGCATCTCCTTGAGATCCGTCCAGATCTCTCCCTTTTCCCTCCAGATTCTTATGGAATCCATATCTATTGCCGTCGGATCGGCCGTCTGCGTGGCTATCTCCCTGGTGAGAACATCGAGCCGGTCACCCTCGGTTACCCTACCGATGTCGTCCGGTCCACTAGGCGGGTTACATATCGATGTCTGCGCCACTTCTCGCAGATTTTCCGCGATTATGGACAGTCTTGTCGTGAAAACTGACTCGTCAGGGTATTTGGTCATGCACCATACCCTCATTTCTTCGATTTCTTCTAGTATATGTCCCAATCGTGGGTCAGGTTCATTAAGTGACTTCTCTAGGTCGCTTGACCCGCCCCTTTTCCTCTTCGCGGTTTGTTTCTCGCACATCACCTTTGTTGAGTCTCTGGGTACATCTCCTTTTTTCCTCGTCGACTCAATCTCGGAAAACGATTTAGATCGTCCTCTGTCCGTCTCCGGAGGGGTCCTGTAAAGCATCCTGGATGGGACAAAAGGAGATATTGTAGTCTCATTAAGTCCCATTATCTCCGGGAGCATGTATCGGCCAAGGGTTTCACCCCCCTGACTCTTCTCTGCCAAATCTTCGATACTCGATTTTCTGGCTTCAGAAAACAACCTTGACGTAGCTTCCAGTTGGGGGGCCAAGGGTTCCACCCTCCCAACCGAACGGTCGCCGGATAACTGTCGGGGGGAGCCCGCTCGCTCACTCCCACCACCGACAGGCGCTGCGGGTTCCGACGCCCGCTGCGCAGTAAACTTAGATACATTAATAACTTTATCCATGATTATTAATGGTTTTTTTATTTGATTTGAATCCAGTCGGTACCTGGAAGAGAGCCCTGGGTTCCCAACTTCTCTTCCATACTCAGGGGTGGCGCCACTACACCAGATGTCGCGGTGCAGTATCGGCGACGTCCGCTAGATAGCCTCTCTATCCGTATATTAACATTTTATCATCGGTAGATAACTTACCATTGATCGTCAGTTCACCACCGGTCGGTAACTTTACCATCAGTTGGCAACTTGCCGTCGGTCGCCATCTTTGCATTGGTCGGTATCTTACCGACGACCGGTAACTTCGCGCACCTTTGTAACCCGCCGTCGGGTGGCACCTTACCGTTGGTCGGTAACCTCACGACGGTCGGTACCTACCTCTCGCGCTTTTAATGCCTGACACCAGATGTCGCTGGTGTTGCTATATAGAGCCCATAGGAGGCAACACTATCGGTGGTTTTAACGCCACCTTCATCGCGCTCTTACAAGCTTGTAGACAAGCAACCCGGAGATTTGAAAATTTTAAATTAAAATTCACTTTTTACAAATCTAGTGCACAATAGTCTAAAAAGGTCTTTACCAAGTTCGCTAGCACACGATTCGGCACGCAGCCAGATGGAAATGTGACTGATTAAGAACTCTGAAGCACTATAAACGTCTCTTATAGCACGTCGGCTGTCAA
>NW_027583108.1:0-2702 GCF_028453695.1 Augochlora pura
TTCAGGGGCTCGCTCATGGGTGGGGTCCGTGAGTGAGTACGGGGGCTGGCGTCCCCGAAGTACCCGAGGCGCCTATAGGTCGTTAGGCTTTTCAATTTAATTTCTTTAAACTTCGTTTGGTTTTCGAATGTTGGTTCGTCTCCCGATGTGATTCGGTTGTTCATCGTTGGATTTCTTCTTCATATTGCACTCGTGTGCAGGTTAATTTGGCACTCGTGTGCTGGTGTTGGTTTCCTTGTTTCGTCTCGTCATTCTTTATATGTTCTAATTAACTAATAATTTTTTTCAGATTATTTTAGGTCATCTGCCGTAGGAACACCAGCCGCCGTAGGATCATCATCCGCCTTGGGAACATCATCCGAATTGGGATCATCATCAGCCGTGGGATGCGTGCGACTTATTAATTATTGCGTCTTATCTAAGTAGTATTAAGATCACTCAGGGGACTCCGTCCCACGGGGCATGTCCCGTGGGGGGCACGGGGTGTAGCGTCTCCGAGTTACCCGAATCGCTGAAATGTCGAGTATTATTGCCTTAGCTTTGCTCGTTCAACATTCGTTGTCAATTTTCGGCCCAACCATGGTGGTCCTGCTTGCACAATCTCTCGGAGTCTCGTAGATCTCTTGTTCGGCGAGTTATCATGCGGCTTGAGCATCCAATCGTTCATCCTCCTGCAACGGTGAACATTCTCCCTTAGGTTCGACATGTAAGACGCCCATAACCCCTTCATTGGGGGGCGGGTGCAGGGGGGGGGGATGTTCAACGTTGTAGGTTGGATGTCGCGATTGGCTACTCATTCCAATTGATACCTCGTCGAATAATGATATCTGCGGGATTCCGAGGCTTGTGCAAGTATTGCTCGCGTCGCGTCACCATCGCTCGAGTCGGGACCTTATGCTCCGGCTCGTTTTTGAGTCTCTTTTTGACAGAATCAGAACCTTCTGCTCTGATTCACTTTGGTCTCAGTGGTTAGGTGGCTTCTCCATCGATCCACTTTTGGTCCGCAATAGTACTCGACATATTATTTCACCGGTGAAAGGGAGGGAGCCATAACGAATGCCGGCTTCGTTCTGACTCCCTTCCGAGTCTCCACTCCAGCAACCTCCACGTGGTGAGACTCGGGCAATCCATGTAATTGTCGATTTCTAATCAGTTGTAAATTCGTTTGCAACTAATTGGAAATCGGCAATTGCATGGAGCTAATGACTGTGATTTGGTGATGGGTTAGTTATTAAGGCGTTGTGTTATTTAATAATGCGTGCGTTAGTAATTAAGTTATTTAATATATAATTAATGTAAAATAATTAATATAAAAGAAAACTCGCTGATTTAAAATCAGTATAATGTTAATATAACGTAATACAAAATGAAAATAAAATATTATAAAATTAATACAATATAAAGCAATATAAATAAACCATACGATTTGCCATTACACATTCATTGCCATTAAAAATCGTCATGCAATCGCAAAAACAAATTGGCCTAACGTCCGATTAGGCTATCTCGGGTGGCGCGAGCCCGAAAGCTCGTGAAAAGCACAAGACTTGCCGGGGATCGATTTCATGGAACTTCGTTTCCGGATCCGGCGCACATTCTTCCGTTACGTAAAACGTATTTATAAACAGGTTCGCGCTGAAAATAGCCCGGGCGTGTGCAGCTCTCGAGCGAGAAGATAGGGGCTCGTCGTCGGGTCCCTTCGGAGCACTCGTTCATTTTTTTTTTGTGAGGCGAAGAGGGTTATTGAACCGGCAGCCAGGTGAACGACTACTGCATAAAGCCAGACGAGCATTTTAAATTCTAGCTGAGTATGCACCGCGTTACGGAACGGTCGCGCTATCAACGACGTGTCGATAACAGTAGTGGTTTCGTTGACCGGCTTAAAATCGCGCTTCCCGGCGCGCTTCCTGCTTCCCGTGCGACGAGACGCGCGCGCGCGCAGCGACGACGGCTCGATTTCCCAGCGATAGAGTAAGGTTTGGTCACGTGGCGCGAGAGCGAGACACGAGCAAAGCGGGGGCGAAATTCTTTTAGTTATTTTTTTTGAGGCGAATATAATAAATTTTTCTTTGGTGACAAAGATATTTTCTTGGATTCAAACATAATAAATTTTTCTTTTGTGGCAAAGATATTTTTTATTGAGGCGAATATAATAAATTTCCTTTGGAGACAAATATAATAAATTTATCTTTGATGGTAAAAGTATTTCTTTGGGAGGCAAAAGAAAAAATAAGTCAAACAGTCCCTGTAGCAGTTAATCAATAAATATATCTGTAGAAAAAGAAGTAATATCTTGAAAGTTTTACATAAATAATTAAAAAATAAAATTGTCTATATGACAGCAAGTAGAGAAGTATAATTGACAGGGTCTATGTTTTAGAGAATCTATATAATAGTTAACACATAAGACAGTCCATATAAAAATTAACAGAATAAAGGTCCTACGAAATAATTAACAAATAAAAATTTCTATATACAAATTAATATATACAAAAATAAATAAAATAGTCTCTATAGCAGTTCGTACATAAAAATGACTATATAAAAATCGAAAAATAAATAAAGTCGTCTTTATAGCAGTTAGTCCATAAAAATGACTATATAACAATCGAAAAATAAATAAAGTCGTCACTATAGCAGTTAGTCCATAAAAATGACTATATAACAATCGAAAAATAAATAAAGTCGTCACTATAGCAGTT
>NW_027583109.1:0-2702 GCF_028453695.1 Augochlora pura
ATTACATTATTTGAACAACAGCTATAGCAAACCTTGTGCAAAATCTGTATAAATCGAACCTTGTCACTCTCACCAGACAATACACCCTAATTATATCTTTCGGTACATATAATGTTAACCCAGTTTTACAATGAAAAATTCGTTCTTCAACGTATATATTTTTCAGGAGGCGTTCAAGTCGCGTGGACCATCCTATATAGAACCTAAAGCGCTATTTTCCTCGGCCCGGAACGCAATCGTTACCGTCTCCGTCATATTCGCCGTCTTCCGCGAGCCAGAATCGTCGGCAAAGGTTGCTGGAAACGTGAACGACGCAAGGGAACGATCCATTTCTCAAGCGACTTCCGTCAGCCGTGGCAGCGAACCGTTGTCCCGGTCGCCAGGATACACTCGAGGTACGCGTCAAGTCCTCCGTGGAAGGTGCACACGCGGCCGCGTTCCCGGGAGCTGTCGCTTTCTATCGTCGCTCGTGAGCCGCGTCTAACTCCGCCGTAGAGACGGCCTTGCGAAAGACAAATCTGCACCGGCCGTGCACGCGGACAACCGGATACGGGGCCCGTGGGCAGCATTCTCGCGACGGTCCATGTCGGAAAACACCTGCGTTTCGACGGCAACCCGAGCGAGCAGGGGGCAATCCTTTAGGCGACCTTCCGCG
Source organism: Augochlora pura (assembly GCF_028453695.1). Taxonomy (NCBI): domain Eukaryota; kingdom Metazoa; phylum Arthropoda; class Insecta; order Hymenoptera; family Halictidae; genus Augochlora; species Augochlora pura. Next base: position 656 of record NW_027583109.1, read on the forward strand.
AACCGCCGCGATACCCCAAGACGCATGGAGCACGTCCGACAGTCTATCACCTCCCCCGCGCCCGGACACCAGAAACGCATTGTCTGCACGGTACTCTGTTCTATGGTGTACAGGAGATGGCGACATTCGTTGCCGTCGTGACGCATGCGTTACGTACGCAGACTTTTCGTAACGTCTTATAAAGCCCGTCTTCGCGCGTTTCACTTAGATACGAACTATCTTCCCTTCTTCCGCGTGACTTAACACGGTCCGTTGAGCCGACACGATCGGCCATTTGTTGTTTTAAATATTGATATATTATATTATACGCTATGTTATTGCATCATTAATTCGTATAGAGTTCGTTTGGAGTAGTTGTTACATAGTTTGCCATTTATGGTACACGTGGCGCTGCGATCAGTACTATAAATGACAGATTATGCAGCCCTTGCTTTAAACAAGTCAATTATTGTATGTAATTAATAATTATTATATATGACAATTAGACAAATTCATTTGCCTTTTTTTCTAGACTGTATTTTGTATAATGCCTCATTTTTTTTACTAGAGATCTATTTTATAGAATTTAGTACCCCCTTGTACCTTCAAAATTAGCATAAAACATCAAACAACTTTTTTTATTATAAAACGATATATTCATAATATAATATAATGAAAATATATTAATATAATGAAGATAATTGAGGAACAAATTAATAGTAAAAGGAGATCTTCATCAGATGAAGACATTATTTTAGTTAAATTCGCCTGAAACAAATTAATGTAACGGAATTGCTTCTTGATAAATTAACAAAAAATTAGTAGTAATATTAGTAGAATTGACATAACTAACTAACATTTTTTGATTTACAGATACGCCAACTTACAAGTTCCTCAAAATGAAGAAAAATGGACTTGAAGCGCTTTGAAACTAAACGGTGCATACCTAAATCCTTGGTTAACCCTTTGCACTATCGCTCCTTTCATGCTGTGACGGTTAGCACTTGTTCATACTTAATAATTTTCCAAATAGGACCAGACAATTTTTGATTCTTGTACTGTCTTTATTTAGCTTCGTTTCTATACTTTGTTAACAGAAGAATTAAAAGAAATTAATAACATCCATATTTAGTAGAGTTTGTATAAAATCTTCAAAACGAGTTTGACTCGTTATTATAGTGGAAGGGGTTAACATCCCCCTAGAAGGAGCGCACAAAGCCTTCATCGCCGATCGTTGTCGACGGCGGACGATTTAAAAATAATCTCTAAAAAATAACTGGAAATCAGTAAATTATCCCGCCGGCAAACCGCACGACGCAGCGTCTCGCGTCATTTGTCGCGATGCGCCAAGGGTCGCGGTCGTAATGGCCCTTGACTCGGTGGCCCGGGACAGGGCGCAGGGGATTTCAGGCAAGTGCCAATTATCGCTCCTTCGTCCTGGCGAACGGTTTCCCTCTCCTGCGGAGCCTGCTCGAACCGCCCTCCGCGTGTCCCTCTGTTCCTTTTTTCCGGCGGTGGTTGCTCCTTTTATTTCGATTCAACCCCTTGCGCTACGATTCCTTCCAAGTTGCGTTCATTAACATTTATATTTATATTTATTATACATTATAATGTCATACATTAATATTTATCCTTATTATTTTTAATAATGGGACCAGACAATGTTTGTTCCTCTTATTATCTTAATGCACCTGCGTTCCTAGACTTTGCTAACAGAAGAATTTATTTTTATTTCGATATAGTGGAAATTAACGCTATGTCGTCCGGCGTCATCACGGTGGTGTAACTGCAAATATATACAAAGACAAATAAATTTTACATTTAATTGCATATGTATATCTTAGAAATTTCATAAAAACAGGTGGAAAGGATTGAAAATTAGTAAAACTTGTCAACTTATAATTTCTTTACCGATAAAGGCGACAAGTGAAACAATCTGAATCAGTGCTGCCGTCGCCAAGCGAAGAAATTTTTGGGAGACGTGCGGACGGCAAACTGTTAATAATATAAATATTTATTATAACCAGCATGAAATCTGTATCACGATTCTGACTCGTTATTATAGCGC
>NW_027583110.1:0-2702 GCF_028453695.1 Augochlora pura
AGAAGTTGAAAGATAAGGAGCTACAAAGTTGCGCGATGGAATCTCCGTAAGAACACTCGAATGCTGCGCTCGATATTGTCACTCCCGAAAATATCATTCGAGCCATTTATACGGTTCGATCGGACCAAATCCACAAAAAATTGGATGTCCTGTAAATTCGATTTCTAAGACATCTCTACGTTCTCACTTAGACGACGCAATCGTCGTATCAAACGCGCAATAAAAATTGCGAAAGTAGTCGTTTGATCGAGCAGCGAGCTTCGAGTTTCCGGGAAGATCAAAGCCAAGGGGTTGCTTTAACTGCGAGACCGTCCGAGTCTTGGTTAGGTGTGTGTCTTCCGGGGATGTCCTCTCGCCGGTGCTTTCGAAACACTTGGCGGTGGTTTCGTCGCACTGCCTCCCCCCACTCCCTCTCTCTCTCTCTCTCCCTCCCTCTCGCGATTATTTTTCCACCTTGTCTATCTTAGCTGGCGAGCTTCACGCACGCTCTATCGCTTCGGGCCGCTCCGGCCCGCTTCCAGCCCGCTCCGGCCGGCGCGGTCTCGCAGCGGGGCCACTTTTGCAGCTGCGCAAAGTCCCGCGAGGAGCCGGAGAGCACACCCTTTCCGCTGCAGCTGCAGTTGGCAATGCGATCGCCGTGTGTAGCCACCGCTCCGATGGACTTCCGGTACCGCGACGAACCAACGCCGGCCACCGCAGTCATTCATCGCACGAATTCGACGACGATACGCGGTAAAGCTCGCCGGCGGTACCAGGACCCTCTTGGCCGCGAGACGGTGTGCCGCGTCCGAAGGAGCGCGGATCGATGCCGGCTGTGAATTTCGTTTCGCGCGAGCTAGGGACACGTCGTCGTATCCTTCCGCGTACCGGCAACCACGGTCTATAGCAGAGACGTTGCCCGTCATTTCTGAACGATGACCGTTCGACACCTCTCGACACAGTGACTGGGCCAGTTTTGTAGAATCAATCGGTCCCCACGTCCTCTTTCCAGTCACTTGTTTCGTCTGTTTTCCCTTATTTTCGGAGGGGGTGGTTACGTTGTCGTTCAGATTCCGGCATCGTTAAATGCAGCAATTAAGGGGACGTCGAGAAATTGATATCAACATTTATACAGGACGTGCACTGTATTTTATTTATAAAAATATTCTGTTTGTTTATGTTACGAATAAAATGTTCATTCGTTGATCAGGCTTGATGAATGAAATCAACGTCAGCAGGGAACCAGTGCGGTCGAAAACGAGTTGAAGAGAAAAAATCGCTGTCTGTGTTGCACGGGCAACCAAAATTGTGTCTTCTTCGTTTTCGAGTGTTGGTTAATACGGTGGTTAATTTGTTGTTTCAGGCTTGTTAAATAAAATTGTGGAGTAGCGATCATAAACGATATTAAAATAGAGAAATTACTGTCCGATTTCATAGCATACATAATTATACATAATTTATAGACAGTGTTAGGGTGGTCAATTCATTGTTCAAATTTTCTCACCAAAATTTCACCAATAAAAAATCCAACTAAATAATGAATAATATGGGAAGAGAACGACGTTGTTTACGTTTATACAATATAAATAAACGCCGCATCTTTTTATTTTCTACAGAGTGAGAATCGTATGTTTTCATTGCGGATACTACTTACGATACAGAGTATTGTTATTTCAACAGCCGCTTAAGGGCGCTTCGGTTTTTCAACGGTGTGCTAAAGTGTTTGTTGCAGATTGATTATTCTGACATTAATTATTGAACATCGTGAAGTAAACAATCGTTAATATAATATTATACCGAAGCAATGCGGCCATAGCTCTGTACGAAAACGTTTCCATCCCAACGCATATTTTTATTAAATTCGAAGTTTACTTAAAGAAAACATTTTCAGAATTTTAACACCAATTATCTATAAATTACAAAATATTGGCAGCAAAAGAAATTTCGTAGGTGAAACGATCGTCGGATGATTGTTCATATCGAAGACCTCGGTGTAAAGACCCCGCGTGAACACGGGCTCGGAAAGTTGTCGTCGGGCGGCGTTTGAAAAATATGGAAAGCATCGACTGGCGGAATAATTACTGAAAAGAAGTCCGTCAAGTTTTTGCCCCAAGGTCTCCGATTAAGTCGATAATCGCGAGTCGCTCGCAAACCAGCGGGAAAGATTAGCTTGGTACGGCTGGGCTGACTGACGGGAACCTCGGTTCTCTCTTTTTTATGTTTAGACGAATGATGATACACGTGTCATCGGAGAACGCTCAGCGATACGATCGTGTGAAGCGCAAGGGTGTAGCGTTTCTCTCGAACTTTTTCAAATCGAAGAAGCTCACGTTAGGAATGAAGATCAACGAGGAGGAGGAGATGGAACGTGCTCCGAAAGTCGAGACAGCGGGTAAGTCACTGTAAACCGACAATCCCCCCCCTGCACGTTTTTCAAACCGTAATCGTTTTGGCGCCAATTCACCGGAAACACACCAACGTCGAGATTTCATCATCGACAAAACACCCTCGCACTGCTCAGGCACGGAAATTGATTAGAAAAATACGCGATGCTAGCGCATTGTTAAATAAAATATTAACACTTTATCGACCGGTCATCCGGTCGTACAAATTTTCGTTTCTATTTCGATTTTATTTATCACGAAAGATATTTAATATTTAAAAATTATATAAATAGTATAAAATAATATTGAAATAAAATAATATAAAAATAATATTGAAGC
>NW_027583111.1:0-7947 GCF_028453695.1 Augochlora pura
AACTCTATTACTCGGTCGTTTAAACGTTGAAATGCTTTTAGCTCTTCACACTCGAACGGCGACTCTGGTTTCGAAACCATATTTATGTTACTAACGAATCGTGGAAGTGAATTCTTTCTCATTAATTTCGCGCAATTTTTTCAGCCATTTAACCTTTCGCCACTTACCGTACAATAACTTTTATCTGTACGTGGCATTCCAGAACTGTAAATTCATTTCTTAACATGGTTCGCAAATCAGATTAACAGATCTTGTGCAATGTTTTGCAAATTCCCTAAACCTTTTTGCGAATAAAATAAATTGATTTACATTTTTATTAATCATTATTATTTATTCGTGAAATATCATTTGATTTTGAAATTTCATATGGATTTTATGACAAATAATTATATAATTATTGAAATGAAATTGCAATTTTAAAAAAAAAACATTCAAGTTTTCAAGGAACGGTTCATTTTATTTATTAACATTGATTTAGTTCAACAAAATGGATATAATTTCGAAAAAGATTAAATTTTAGTAAGAGACTTTTTAGTTAATTTCAGAACATCTGCTATCGAAGCTAAAAATTCCCTTGGTGGAATCGATTATATAACTATAATTGAATGCAACGAAAACAGTCTCTTATCCAAAAACACGTGAACTGTGAAACTGGTGTCACCGTTCCCCGATCAGAAAATCTCAAAAAATGGAGGACGTCGACCATGTCTAGTCTATAATGTGTTAAAGCACTTTGTGCGGCGTTGTCCTCGCGGAACTCGGAAAACGGCTTTGCTCGTACGCGCGTGCATATGTATATTGGGCGAGGCGAGGCGAGGCGTTCGTGCACACGTGCACGTTCGACGTGACGATTTATGTAGACGCGAACGTGAATGGTGTAGTAAATTCAAGTACACGAGGGTACGGCTTGAACGGCCAAGCAGCCCCGGAGGGGGAGGGGGGGGGGGGGGCAGAGGAGAAGGAGAAAGATTCGGCCGCTTGCAGCCGATGTGATTTGCAGCCCGAACTCCTCTCTTTCTTCGTGGAGCAGCGCGGCGATGGTTCGCCGCTCGTGATTCTCTCGAACGCGCAAACACGCGAGTCGCCGACCCGTCGATTATCCCGAAACTGTATCGCCATAACGGCAAGGACGCCGGCAATTAATCCTTCGGGTACTTTGTTTTGCAGCGCGCGCTCCTTCACGAACTTCTTCCTCTCGCGGCTTTTTTACGCGAACCGCCCTAATTATCGCTCGTTCTCGATTACTCCTGCGATCCCGTTTACGAGCTGATCGACGGCTTTTTAATTGACACGTTCGTTAACGGCGCGGCCGGCGACCGGCTTGTTATATTTTCTATAAGCAAGTTTTGACTTTCCATAAGTTGCTATTTTCATACGGTAAGTCAAAAAAGTATTCGTACACCTAGGTTTTTCGCAATAACTTTACACAAACAAAAACTATTTCGATTAATAGTCTACTATGTAGAAAGATAATGTGCAAATGAAGAATTTTTATTAACGCATAACAAAAAAATGATGCAAGAAATAGAAATATTTAACAGCAAAAAAAGTATTCGTACACTTATAATTCGACTGCTAAAGCACACATGTATTCTAGCAATACTGACCGAAACATAAACAACTGTTTGTTATAATAGTAGCATTGGGCCTGCACTGTGTCTCTAATCCTTGAACTTGTGAGATCGTGTGTATTTTCCTTCGAAAACGTGGAGAAAGTTATAGAAAAATTGGTAAAGAACTGAATTTAACTTGAACAACAGTGCAGAGCATTGTTAGGAAATATGAGAGAACGAAAACCAGAGAAAATAAGCCACGAACCGGTCGGCCAAGGATACTCACAGTTAGAGAGTGTCGGAGTATAATTAAAGAGGCTAGAAAAAATCCATTTCTAAGTGCTCAAACTTTATGCAACGATATCACGTCAACTTCAGGGAAGATCGTGTGCTCTCAAAGGGTACGAAATATTTTGCACTCTGCTGAAATATATGGCAGAGCTGCAAGAGAAAAATCATATATTAATAATATAAATAGAGAAAAGCGTCTAGATTTCTCTAAAACGTACGTAAATAAACCCATCGAATTTTTTAAACGAGTTAACTTCTCGGAAGAGTCTGAATTTAACATTTTTGGGTCAGATGGGAAGAGATTTGTTTGGAGGAAACCCAATACTGAGCTTCAACAAAAGAATATTAGACCAACCGTGAAACACGGCGGGGGAAACGCAATAATACGGGGCTGTATGGTGTACAGTGGCGTTGGAAACATTACATTTATCCATGGGATAATGAATGCTAAAAAGTATATCGAGGTGTTGCGGGACAATTTAGAAGAAAATGCGGCTAAATTGGGCCTGACAAGAAATTACCACTTTCAGCAAGACAGCGACTCAAAACACACAGAATAAAAAACACGAGAATGGATACTATACAGTGTCCCTAAACAATTAATTACACCACCACAGTCCCCGGATATTAATCCAATAGAGAATTAATGTCACGTGTGGGATATGGAAGTAAGAAAAAGAAAAATATCTAAGAAATCGGACCTACAAAGAGTAATTTTAAAAGAGTGGCAAAAAATATCACAAGAAACAACTCAAAGACTGGTGGAATCTATGCCAAGAATACTGGAAGCCAGTATTGAAGCTAAAGGAATGCACACAAAATATTAATTGCAATAGAGTACCGCAATAGTCATAAACTTTCAATTGTAAAAGTGTACGAATACTTTTTTGGTTCCCAAATTTTTGTATTTCTTGCATTACTTTCTTGTTATGCGTTATTAGAAATTCTTCATTTGCACAATACCTATGTACATAGTGGGCTACTAATTGAAATAGTTTTTGTTTATGTATTATTTGCTCGTATAAAGTTATTGCAAAAAGACTAGGTGTACGAATACTTTTTTGACCCAGTGTATATTGATTATTTTATGCTTAACAAGCAGACGATTTTCGTAATGCAACGTTTACCTCCGCTTAGGTTGTTTATTAAATTCATCGATATTTCTTCTGCAGTCCGTTGCACTCGATTAGGCAACTTTCGTTTCAAAGTGTTCGGTAGGAGTGACGCTACCTTCAAAATGCATGGTGAGAATGAACCAGAGCATTGCTAGTCAAATATCAACTAGAGTCGTGTGCAAAACTTTAAAGATTCACGAAACTTATATCCGATACTATGGAAACTCAAAATGGTCATTCCTTCTATTCTTTCCTAAGGTGTATCTATTTTTTGGGGATCTAAAATTTTGACATGGTTGTTTCAGAAAATTAAATTTTGTATTGAATATAATTAGACAAAAATTAAATGTAGTTATAATTTAATTATTTCTCGATAGAAAGACCAGTAATGGATTGGCAAAATCGTACCAATTACAGTCTAAAGATAAATTTAATTCCATTATTAGTAGGTAAAAATAAATTCATTTTGTTATAATATTCTAGTAAGTTAATTATACAAATCATTATTTACTTGGGAGAACTCTATACTTTTTAGGGTTTCGAGGTTTCGAGCGTTAATCCTTTGTACTCGAAGCTATTTAATCTCCGCAAGACAGACATTTCTTCTGATCTGATGTTTTCATTTTAGTTATCGCTTTCATGTCGTTTCTATGAAATGAAACTCATTTACTCAAACAAATTTAATTTTGTAGTAATTCAGAAATATTGTGAAGTATGTTATGATAATTTTTAATGGAATCTCGTAGTTGCTACCTGACTGCAAAGAGTTAATATTTCTCGAAAGTTGATTATCCACAGATGAAGTAAATAGGTACAACAATTTCAACTGTGAACAAATTATTGGAGCAACGTAGTTTAATCATTTTATTCCAATTATTTTACTTCATTTCTGTCGTATTAAAATTCTCTATGTATAGCATATGTTATAATTTAGATTTATAGTAGATTTTAATGTGGTTATTCCTTGCGTAAATTATAATTCTTTTTCATTGATCGTTTCTTGAATCCTTTTAGTCTTTCTACTGTTTTAAGTTTGATAAATTGGCATTCCTTCGTGACGGATATATTCGTCGGAGAGAAAGCCTCATTGTCATGGAATCATGCATACGTCCATTAATAAAAGGTTCCAATCCTTTAAAACGCTAAGAACGGGAACCTGAATACTAAAATTTACTGATTATTACCGTTTTATAAAAACTTTATTGGTACATTTAATAGCCCTTGCGCAATTTTTGCCGTCTTAATTTCCCCTATTCTATTATGCTGCTTCTGTAAAGGCCCATTTACGATTTTAATAATCGTAAAACAAGGTGTTATGGATAGATGATTGTGACCCATTTGGTATTCCCAGTGGCAACGTAATAAAGCACGGTGAAATATACAGAGAATTTAAGATTTTTCTTTTGGTCTGTTCTTTTCATGTCTCCTAACGGAGGTATACGCTGCATCTAATAACGTAATTCAACTGCGATAGTGAAATTAACGATGGTAGGAAGTTCTTCATTCTTGAAGGATAATTATTGAATCGTAATAGAGACTCTTTTATTTATTGAAAGTGTTTTTTTTCACCTAAAAAATTACAAATAGCTTCCTGTCAATCGTAGTCTTACTTATTTGTAAGAAGTAGTATTGCAATTCTTAACAATCGAAAATTGTTTATGTTTGAATTTGATACTTGCTGATTTTTTCAATCTGCGACAGACTTTCCTTTCAGTAAAGTAAGAAAACTGCGACAACTAAGGTAATATAAATTTGTAGATTTCTGTAATCATAAACCATGCTTCATTAAAGCTCGGAAAAATCTCAATTTTCAAATGTATCGATGAACACAAAAACATAACTTAGAAAAAAAAATGCATTGACAATGTACAGAAAATGCATAAGAGTCTCTCGAATTCTCAGATACCAAAATTTCGGTTCCATTCGTACACTTTTAAAACGGAAGAGCTTCCTTCAAATTGGATCAAACGAGTGGAATAGTGAATCTAATTCAATGGACAAAACTGTTACAAAATTTTGTTAAACATTGATTTAGCAAATTGTATAACATGTTAACAAAAGAATTCACGTCGTGTGGTTCGATTTTGAAAAAGTCATTTTGTTTTAAAAAAGCGTACGAATTATTTATAGAATTCACCGTGGTCACAAGTCTGCGCGGTATAGAATTTGATTAAGAGCGGTGCACACAATTTTACGCGCGCCAATCAAATACGTGGAACAATGGCGGACGCCGAGCTCCCCTCGCGAAAGTAATGTGTTTGAGAAGCTACTGGCATTTACTCCAAAATCCAACAAAGGTAAACTGAACCGCGTCCGGGGGCACCAAAAATCGATATCCGCGCGTCCGCCTCTGTCTATCCCTCTGTCTATCCTATAGAAGCGTAGTAGCACACGCGGGTTGCGGGTCGCGGCGCGTGCTTGAGGATTCAGAATGGGGTTGCACAGGGTTGCGTAAGCGAGCCGCCGTCGGCAAATCCAGAGAAATGGAGCAGCGGAGGAAGTTCGGAATGCTTTCACGTGTTTTCACACGGTCTTGCATCCTGCTGATGCTCCCGCACTGGGTTAAGCAAAATCCCGGACGCACAAGTTCGACCGTGAACTGCTCTGTTTCAATACGAAATCATTGAGTCACTGTCATATACAGTAGGTCAGAAAAGTATTGGCACAACCAATTTTTTTTGAATATCTTTGAACTATAAAGTAATCTGTTAACATTAACTATGTTTATCAGTGTCTTTTGACGCATACAAATAGTATGTTTACTGAGAAGTCTCAGTTATTTGTTGTAAGGAAATGAAAGTCAAGAAAGCAACAATTCCAGAGTCAAAAAAGTATTGGCGCACGTACGATTTTGCTAGAAGAGCAAGTGTTACTCGCTTTCGTACGCGACAATTTCGGATTCAGCAACGTAAGCATAAACAGAACTTGCTGTTGCGAATCTCTTACCTCATTTCACACAATCAGTACGTGTTTACGCTTCGAACAAGAATCGTGTCTACGAAGAAGAGCGAGTTATCAATGACCGTGCGAAATGAAATTATTTCATTACACAAACAATAAATGCGATGCTTTTTTTCGTTTTTAGATTGAGTTAAAGCTTTGGTTGGATTGATATTAATCAAGTTTATATGAAAAATTCGCCCATGGAATTTTCTTGTACGATATATTTAATCTTTGTAATCGCATTTAAAATATTGAAGTTGCTTATTATTATTATAAGCGTAGTATCATATAAGCATGATTGATGTTTAATTTTTTCTTCGTAAACGTCTGAATATTTAATGCTCATTGTTTAGAAACGTTTCCGACAAAGGAGCACAACATTCGCCGTAATGAATAATACGTTAGGGTGAAGAAATTGTTAGAAATATGGAAGAACGTTAAGGTATTACTAAAAAGAACGTTAAGGGATTCGTCGAAGACGAAACCTTAACCTCGGAGAATGCCTCGAGGGTTTTATGACACTGGACCTATTCAGCGACTCGTACCTGGTGCCAATAGAAACGCGATTTCCACAGCCCGAGGCTCTCCTAGTTAGTTTTAGGAGACCAACAGCTCAAGGGTATCGACAAAGGCCTAATTCTTAATTTCCCTCGCTTCTGCCGCACGAACGCAGAGTCACGGGGGGCGGGGGAGGGATAGTAGAACAGGTTTCCAGGTCGGCAGGGTACGAGAAGGGCCGGTAAGAATTGTGACTACCTGACGATGCGAAACTGGCCTCTCCGAGGCTGGAAAATGGTGGACAGGTGCTCTTAGAAATCTGACATCTTCGGCTTTCCTTACCTTCTCTCCTTTCTCCAACCATTTTCAAGTAATTCTTCTTCTACCTGTCCCGTTCCTCTATCTTGATTGTCCTATCGTAAATTCGGATTTTTCACCGATTACCGTGCGCCATCTTTGATGGCTGTTTTCGAAACTTCTGATAAATCCTGTAAATTTGTTCATAAACTACGTTAAATAGAATAGCAAATGCGAAGGCGAATGTGGATAACTAAGTTTCCAATTATCGACAAATTGTTCATATTTAGACTTTTATGATTTCGTCAAAGAGGATGGTGAAACGGCAAACACGTACTTTGTTAATATTTTTCTAAAACGTTCTTACAGGATGTAGATGATAATGTTACAGGATGTAGATGATAATGTTACAAATTGAAATGTCTCCAAGCATATTAAAAACTTTGTTTCGTAATTAAATCTACCACTAATTTGGAAATTGTGGTTTTCTCTTTACAACGATAATTCCATAGTTTAATAAAGTGCACTTTCCACGACGAACGCGAAAAGAAATTGATGTCGTTACAATATCTTTATAACAGAAAGTAGATTAATTTTCACGATGGATGTATCCGCTCCAGAGATCGTAAAAATACCTATACCTTAAAATACATGTTTTTCGTTCAATTATCCGGGATAGAAACGATGTCTGAAAAGCAACGACAACATAATCCAGGCCTTCGAGGATGGAACCCGCCACTCATTGTGAGAGAATTATGTTTCCTGCGTCGGTAATTAACACATCGGAAGAGATCGGCTCTCGTTCCAGCTGCTTCGCCAGTTATTCAAATTATTCTAATTTACCGATCAATAGAACCATCCCTCGACCGGTTGAAATTGCTACGTGGACTCGGAATAAACTGCTATCTGCCGATTGACAGATTATCAATGGTTATTACCGAACTGGTTAACGAGGATTCCAAAGACGCGTACAGTTTCTACCCTCGCGCATCTCTCGTCGCAGCCCGCTCTCCGCAATTGATTCGCGCACGCAGCGTTTCTGGACACGCGACATTTCTTCGCCGTTCCACCTGCAAATGTGAACAGGAGTCGGGAATACTTTATCCGAATAACAAATGAAATTTGTTTCGTCAAATTGTTTTCGAATAAAAGAATTTATTCGATATATTATTCGAATAAAAATTCATTCAAAAATTATATTTGGAACGTCAATATATGTTACATACAGTCAGTCCCATAAGTATTCGTAC
>NW_027583112.1:0-2702 GCF_028453695.1 Augochlora pura
TGGAAAACCGGACTCTGCCCGCAAAAACCGTCGCGTTTCGAGACGAGAGGGCAGAGAGAGAGTACTTATATATTTCGGGACTCGCGCGCGCCCCTTTGCTTGGAAAAATAAATCGTGTAGATTCGAGATAGGAACTCGAACAGATGCTTCCATCGGCTCGAACCCTCCAACCTAAATCCTCCGTTCTCGCCCAGACCTCTCGTGCAGGTTTGCGTGGGTGGGATTTTAAACTGGGGTCGTGGAACGGCTCTCCCCAAAGTCGTTCCCCGATTCGACGCGGGATAATCGTGGGATCGTAGCTGTCCGGAAACTCGACGTCCCTCGGCTGAAATCCGACCGATGAAACCGTCAACGGTCGCAAAGGAATCGAGAGAGAGAGAGAGAGAGAGGGGCGGGCCGATGGGAACAGGTTTTTGCGACGAGTCGTCGTCGCCGTCGCCGTCGCGCGTCGTCGATCCCCGCGGACGATGTCATCCGGGAAGAATGGCGCGAGCAGCTTCGCTCTGCCGAGATTCTGTTGTAAATGTCAGACGACGGCGCGTAAAACGTGCCAGCGATTCGAAGGAAAGCCGTTCTCCTTTGGGGTTAGGTCGGGGAACGGCTCTCTCGCGTTTCTCCGGCTGATTCGACTTGTCCCCGGACCGATGTACAACGATATAACCCCGCGAATTGCGAAATTGCTCGCGAGCGACTTTACAGCGACAGGGCAGCGAAAACAAGTGCAACGATGCCGATAAGCGACGCGGTCGGTATCGCCGAGCGCGAAAGTTATAAATTCCTCCTCCGGTTCTCCGCGCGCAAGGGATCGTTTCGTTCTCTCGGGTGTGCGCGTCCTCCCTTGCCTTCTCCCCCTTCTCTCGTTCTCGTCCGCTTCTCTCCTTCTATCCCCCTTTCCTCTTCTCTTTTCCTCTACTTATCTCATTCTCCGGTTGGTCGAACCTCTTTTTCCGTCTACACCCGCCGCGCCCCGCTCGCGCCGGCCACCCTGTCTACCTCCCGGCGAATACCTTGGTCGGACGCTAACGCCTTGAATGAAGTACGGTTACTCCGGCTTTGGTCTTTGGTATTTTATCAGTGACATTATTATTCCCGCGTCGCCGGAGCTAGCTCGAATTTATAGGCCGGCAGAAATACCTTTGCGTTTCGCAATCGATGCGTTCTCGCCACGGGAGGGACATGCCGATCACCGGGTGTGCAGCCTCGGTAGTCGCACTGCTCGAGCGGATTCCCGAGCATTCGCGTGACCGAGGCGCACGATTCGGAACCACCTGGATCCGACGATTCGACGATTCGAGCAGCATTCATCGGCGAGAGATCGTTTCGAAAGCTTAGGTCTCGCCGGTGTGCGAGACTCGTTGGAGCGTTTTCGACCTTTTCACGGTCGCGCCATTCGATCGCCGCGCGAAGCTTAAAGGCTTAAAAGCTTAAAGACGCGAGCTGCGTCGCTAAAAAGGTACTCGAGTCGGCGCGGCGCATTCGAATCGTCGATATCGGTCGACTTCCTGCCAGCGGATTCGGTGAACCGGCGCAGCGATTTAAACCGGAAACGATGCTCGCAATAATTGCCGGGACCCGAGGATCGAGATCGAATTTCGCGGAATGCTCGATGATCGGTTTACGGAAACGCGTGTCGCAGCGCCGCGACGATACCGATTCGAAGTAATATTATACGAAACGCCTCGCGTTCTCCAAAAATAGACCGCAAGCGTTTCAATGCCCGAGATCTCGTGTGTCAGAATTCTTCCCACGTATATTTATTTCTACGGATTCGCGCCTTTGTTCGAGGACTCGCGCCGTCGAACCAGTTGCTTGGAAACTTTCCTGTTCCAGGCGTTTACCGTACCAACCTCGACTAATTATTATTAATATTATTACTCGGTAAAGTAGGTATTCTATTCTTAGGGAAACGGTTTCCTTCTAGGACAGGCATCTACCGATTCGACGGCAAGGATTATGGATAAGGCTATGCCAAAACCGTGGAAATTCTGGGGAATCGAGATCGGGGTCGGCAGAGTTTCGATTCGCGTCCTACCCGACCAATTTCAATGACCGAATGATTGCGCGCGCGGTTTCTCATCGGCGGAACGGGGCAAGCTTTCGAGGCGCGGAGACCGCGCCCCATTTCTCACGCGTTTCTGGAACGACGCGACGCGACGCGGCACGCCGTTTAATTACCGTGCAAGATAATGTATTATTCAGCGGCACAGCAGCATCGAAACAGATTCCTCAAATATTTGAAAGCGGTCTCGTATTTCCGTGTCAGGGCTGCGACGATTAATAGGACGCCGGTGTTTGTTCAGGTGGCAGAGCATCGAGCGCCCCCCCCCCCTCTCGGCTGGCCAAATTTTTCTCGTCGGCAAACAAAACGCACCCCGCGAACCGAAGCTCTGGAAAATTTATCGCCGCGATCAACACCCAAGTTCGCGCCTCGTCGTCGCCTCCAAGCATTCTCCTCCGTGGTTTTTTCTTTTCGACGATCTTATTCTTCGACCCCCGTAGAAATTGATCGCCCAATCGTTGGAACTTTGATTGACTGTAACTCCGCGAAACGTCGTTGTAAGACGATGACTTTTACTGTAAATTAAAGCTTAAACCCTCTACTTTGAAACAGTATTTCTCAATTTTATGCCAGAAATACTCTTACTCCCGTAGCGATTTAACCCTTAAATGCATAGAGTCCCAAAAATGAATCAATAACTTTT
>NW_027583113.1:0-2701 GCF_028453695.1 Augochlora pura
TACAAAGGCAACATATCTTGTAATTCTTAAATAATGCCACAAAAAACGTTGAAAATCCGAATTTACTCAAATTATACAGCTTTGCAAATTAATATCTTAAAAGCCCGATAAATTTCGAACGTGCTACCATTTTTTAAGAAATCTCTTTTTCTTTAAACTATTCGGAAAGTGGTTAAAACTTTGGACTTAAAAGGGTGTTCTCCTTTCGAAAGTTCGCAGATATCGTTTCTCTTAACGCATTTTTAAAAAGATCTTTTCTTTCGAATAGACGTATCTTAAACCACAATGCTAAATTTTCAAAACTGACGAAGTTAGAACGTTTTGAATTTTTAATAGCGTGGTTCCGCGACCAGGGTCTCCACTTTTTTCCACAAAACTGTTATACTTGCTACATTAAACTTACATGTACCTTCTCTTACACCTGACGCTGTAGCCGACGTTGCAATTAAACGAGAAATTAAAAAAGAGGATTCAGGAAAGATACGACATCTTGAAAATGTCAGCACTCTTTTAATTTCATTCAATTTCTACTTTTGGACGACGAGTTAAATTTCTTTATTTCTATATCTAATTTGCATAATTTGTGTTTAGTGACTTATAAAAAGTCAATTTTGATTTTTTTCTCCGTCCAGCAGTTTGAAAATATTACTCACACAGAGATTACATTATTCTGTCGTATTCTATAATAAATAAATTGTCGTTTTATTAACAAAATAACGCGTTCCAGGCTATAATACCGATTCAATCAATGCTATGGACATTTCACCCCCTATGAAACCCACAGTTCATTGAACAATGTCTAGCAATATTATATTTCGAAATTAATAGTTTTCCGCAAGTAACTGCAACGAAACACCGAAATTGCCGTGCTGTAATAAATGATATTAATTTGCAAACGTATCAACTTCGCCGGCAAGCCACATATTCGCGAGCAATGAAATGAACGTTCAAGTGCAAATACTTTATCACTTCGAAGAGTGAGACATGTTCGAGGAGAATTCAAATTGGACGAAATTTTCACGCGAAAAGTTCTAAAATTCTGGCGCTAGAAGTTCGTCAGCGTGGCGGAGCAATTTTCGTCATTTCTTGAGAGAAAAAAATATCGATTTTTCGGCAAGGTAGGCCCCCAAACAAAGGCCTCGTTAACGTCTATTTACCTGGCAACTCGTTTGTTTTCTTACTCCGTAGCTCGTCGTTCCTTATTTAATTAAGCTCCGATTAGCTGCGCCGTTTTGTACAAATACTTCTTCGGGATCGCGCTAAAAACGCTCATTAAGAGACGGGCTATCGAGTTACCGTTCTGGTAACGAGTCCCGATTGTTTACGATCTTCGAGCAATTCTATCGTTTGCTATATAACGGCACGGCAGACGTTGTCGTCCTGTAAATGTTCAGCAAGACGATGGGTACAGCTAATAATTACACGCTTCTCGTCCGCGCCTCCCCGTCCGCCCATGTTCTTATCTTCCACGATGTTATCCACGCAGCCAGCTCGCATTCCAATAGAATCACTCGTTTACTTCGGCGCAGAAATCTCGAGCAAACTTCGCGCGATTGTTTTCAAGAAGAATTCGTAACGCTGATGCAATTCGCTATTTCAAGTATATCGTGTTTCCACTCGCGTTTAATTGTAAGTGCAACTCGATCATCGACAACCATTTGAATAGCGGTCTCCTGCTATGGGATCATTTCTGAGTCACACTGATATTTTACTGATCACATTTTTAAAAGGTTTAACTTTAACTTTTGAATTTTATAGAACTATGTTTTGATTTAATATATTTTTATTATATCTTTATATTTTTAAATATAAAAATTATATTGGGAATACAAATTAGTTCGGTCCGTTCTTTTGTGGTGGAAAATGCATTTATTTCTAGAACAAAATGAATTAACAGATTAATCAAAGTATTGTCCATCGCTGTTTACTACTTTTCCCCACCTCTCAGGCAATTTTCGAATTCCATCTCAAAAAAATATCTCGTCTTTTGAGGCGATCCAAGTTACAAGCCAATTTTCGATTTCTGCGAAAGAAGTGAATCTGTGACCTGCCACATCGTGCAGCATCGGCCGGAACAACCAGTAATCAGAAGGAGCAATGTCCGGCGAGTACGGCGGGTGCGGTAAAATATCCCACTTGAGCGTTTCCAAATAATTTTTCACAACTTTTGCGACACGAGGCCGAGCGTTATCATGGAGAAGAATGACTTTGTCATGTCTCCGATCGTACCCAATTACCATACGGCACCCAATTGCCTTGCTTGTGAATCATTCCCATGGATTTCATTCGTACGGAAACTGCTTGTTGGGTAACTTCCAATGATGCTGCAAGCTCCTCTTGAGTTTCATTTGGATCTTCATCGAGTAATGCCTCTAATTGTTTGTCTTCAAATTTTTTGGCTGCCCAGAGCGAGGCTTGTCTCTAACGCAAAAATCACCATTCTTAAAGCGTCGAAACCATTCCCTACATGATTTATCAGTTGGACCATTGTCTCTGTAGACTTGAACAAGCATTCGATGTGCTTCAGCTGCAGTTTTCTTCGAATTAAAGCAGAAAACTAAAATCTCCCGCAAATGCTGCTTAGTTAACACAAAACTTGACATATTCAACAGAGTAAAAAACAGGTGTATTAAATGAAACTCAAAGCAATATAAACTGAATATTATTGGCAGATATCTAATCTCTCAGAAACAATTGAAAT
>NW_027583114.1:0-2701 GCF_028453695.1 Augochlora pura
AGAGAGAGAGAGCAAGAGAGTATGAGAGAAAATCACAGAAAATTGAGAGAGAGTATGAGAGAGTATGGGAGGGAATGAGAAAAAAATGGAAAAATAACATAGACAAAATTAAAAAAAAATTCTGGAAAATCAGAGAGAAAATAAGAGAAAAAGAAAAAGAAAGGGAGCATCGGAGAGAATGAGAGAACGAGAGCGACCGAGAGAGAAGAGAGAGATTGAGGAAAAAATAATGGAAAAACGAAAATAAAGAGAACATAAACGAGAATGAAAGAGAAAGAAAGAAAGTATTACAGAGAATAGTACAGAATGGTGGGAAGGGATTCGGCGAGAAGAGAGGAGGGGGACGGGATCCGAGGGAGGCTCGAGCAGATAAATCTTATAGCTGTTTGAACCCGCCGATGCCCGATTACCGTCACTCCATCGGCGCCGACCGAACAAAAAAAAAAAGAGAAAAAAGAATAACTTGTTGCGCGTGCCACCGTTAAAAAGCACGCGGGGAACATCTGGGCGTGGAAACGTTTATATTTGTTGCGGTTGGCCGCGTTCGAGTCTCCTGAGCCCTCCGGCGTTCATTCGGACCCATTCAATAGCGAGTATTCGCGGATCACCGAGGACAATCCGCCGCGGTAGATTATTTAGAATATCGTTCGCCAATCTTTTTTTCCGCGCCGACGACCCCTTTTTCACCGATAGAAAAAAAGAACAGTTTACGCATTCTTCTCCGCGCGACGACAAATTAAAATTTATTAAAAGGTCCACGGCGTTGCTAACGAATATTCAATTTTTATTTGTTGTATCTACCTTTAGATAATTTATCAATGTGTTGCATAAATTGTAGTATAAATTAATGGCAATGTAAATTAATAGCAATGTAAATTAATAGCAATGTAAATTAATAGCAATGTAAATTAATAGTAATATAAATTAATATTAGCGTAAATTAACGATATTAATAAAGGGGCTACAATAGAAATTAATTTTTCTTTATCAACCAAAGCACCGTATCGATTTTTAACAATTATACATCGAATCAGAAAAGTAGATTTATCATATTAAAATAACAAGAAAGAATATAAAAACTTCGTTCGCTTTCATTTCAACGAGCTAATCGAATTATTGAATTCTTGGCTCGCCGCTGTGCCCGTTCAATCCCAACAATTACGCGTCTATTGTAACGCTCTCGCGGCACAAACGCGGTGAACACAAGTCACGAGGTATTCTAGTTAGAAACCGAAAATTAATACTAGAAGTATGCTTCATTAACGGTGGCAGCCTAAAATTCGCGGGCCCGAGTGTGTATCGCTGCGAACACGATACCACGCGTGCTCGTCGCCTCTTGACCCTTTTTGACATATACGTGATGCCGCTTAATTAGTACGCCGCATCGTATAGATCCTCCCTTAAACACGCACGAATACGCAGGGCCGTGCGGTGAAGTTTCGGGAATTAGAGATGGGCAAACATGGCGACAGCGTGTACGTGGCTCTGCGCCGACACAGGAATAGAACGTAATATGCAGAGTTTCGATTCAACTACCTGAATACATTTAGAAGAACAATTAACCTATCATAATTCTGCTCCAAGCACGATTTGAATTTATATGTACGTATATAGATATGTAGAAAATTCTTTCAGATTTTGTTATCGACTGGAACGAAAAGGGAATTATTGAACAATCTAGCCTTTAAAATTAGTGCAAAGTTCATGTAGGAATGAGAAAAGAATCGGAGAATTATTCGACACGTCTCAGAACATAGAGGCATTTTTTATTATTAATTTCGATAATTGATAATCTTTAATTGCCGAGAATATTAAAATTCGTAGCGTTCACTGTTACTAAATATTTATTTTTGTTAATTGAAAGAAATTATAAAATAATCTTTATAAAATTTACTAATATTTAAAAAATTGTTAAGAGCTGTTATCTGTGACATACGTGATAAAATTCAATTTTGTAATGTATAAAATGCTCCGGGTTATATAAAATGGAAACGCTCTGAGTTTGAAGAAATATTTTGGATTTAACTTCAAAAAGGGTTACGCTTTGAACGCCGTTTGATTTTACTCTATTTCATCGAGCTAGTATAAATATTCGTTAAAAAAATAATTCACCGGCTCTTGCCAATTTTAATGTATAATGGATGAATATCTTTTTCAGACGATACGCGCGGTTTTAGAAAATTAAACTATCGTTTAATTCGTTCAACAGCGCTCCCGTTTAATTTCGCGAAGTAGCACACTTAATTATATTGCGTTAAGTCTCCGGCGGCGACGAAAAAACTTCGCGGCGGCGAGCTGCGTGGAATTAGGTCAACCGTGGGGGTTCGTGGGGAAGGGACAGATTAAACGTTCGAAAATTAGGGGATGAAAATCTGAGCATCGGAAAGGCGGTTTTCGTCGGTTTCTCGTCGGTTTCCGCTGTCCGTCGGGGCACCGTCGCGCAATTTACACGCCTCGGTTTATTCGAGCGCATCGGTAACTGCTGATGATCGCGAGCAATCAGGCTCGCGCTAATGACAACTGCGCTTTATTAAATAACGAGGGTACCGGAGACGCTGCGAGGCCCGCGGACCGCGCGCGCGCGCGCGCGGGGTCTCTCGCTGGGAAATATTTGACGGCAAATATTTGCGACGAAAATCGAGCTCAATATATTCGGCAGTAATCAGACAAACCAAGTTAATTGCGTGATGACGCAAATAAT
>NW_027583115.1:0-2700 GCF_028453695.1 Augochlora pura
TGGATTTCCAGTTAAAATGGCTCCGACCGCGAAGTCAGTTTAACATCACTGGTTAAACATCTTATTCGATATTAATGCCGCGCGGCTTGTTTCGTCGATGGCGGCCCGTGGCGCATTGTGCAATTTAAACATGTGTAGGACACCGAACGGCTATCGATTTTCTCGGAAACGCGGCGACCTACTTTGCGGTAATAAAAAAGCTCGCGGTAATAAAAAATATGCTGACTTCGCTACCACCGTTGACCACTGCGCCGCACACAGGTGTTAAGCTCGGCGCGCGCGCGCGCGCGCGGATCAGCGGAAGACACGCGCGCGGAGCGATACGATTGTGTCCCCGCTGGTGAAGAGGGACTTTGAAATATTCAATGCGCTTCTCCGGAGCGATATCTTTCAATCACTGGAACACCGTATTTTCGTCTCCCGAAGATCGTTTTTCATTTCTCTTGCCCTGTCCACGAAAATTCGACCCCCCGGAAAATATCGCCGAATACGAATTCTTACATCGATTTTCGTTGGAGATTTTTCCTTCGCTCGACTTCTTTGGTAATATGGTGCAGAGAATTTAGAAACGAATGTAAAATTGAAGAATTGATAAATCTTTGTAACACTTATGTTTTATTTTAAGTAAAATTATAGTTAGTATTTAGTATAAATTTTTATTTTAGTTGGCACCTCAGAATTGTGGTGAAATTAATTTTTAAAGGAGCATAGAATCGAAAAAGAAAGCGAAAATATACGAAATTATCCAAGTCAAGAAAATTCTTCCATCGCTTTTTTATTTAAGCAATATTGTATCCAGTATCTATTAGAGATTTTTGTTTCATTCGACATCCTAATATCATAGAATAATTAATCCTGAAATAAGAATAATATTAAAGACACAGATCATTTTACCACGTATTTCGTTAAACAAAAATTAATATCCATTAGTAGATTTTCTTTCGCTTCTCTCCTCAATAATAATATTATATATTATAATGTTATAATATATAATTCAAATTAATTTTCTTTACAATTACTATGCTTCAAATTCTGCTCAAATCAACTCAAATATTTAACCATTGGTAACAATAGAATAAAATTTAATTTCTAGTTAAGATAACGGTTGAATATTTATATTACATTTAGCAGCTTCTTACTAGAAATCTCCATCACGAGTCCGGCTCGCTAAAGTACATCAAGGGGTTAAGACGCGTCAGTAGTTCGAAACGGTTCTCGCTCGTCTCCGGAGCTCGGCCAGGTCCGAGCGTCGCACGTGGTACATCATAACCGAACGTCCTAACCTGCCGCTAAATATACAACAGTTTCTATTTAGCCAGAAAGTTTCCGCGGCGTAATTTAATATTAAGCGCGGGGGCCGCGAGTACTTTCCAAGTAGAGAGGAGTCCGCTCCCCCCCCCCCCCCCCCCCCGAAACTTCTCGGATTCCGGTAGCGGAACCACGGCGCGCGCCACCCTTCGATCGCGGGTAAAAGCGACGACGACTCCCTTGTAATAGAAGCTCGCGCGGTATCGTGTTAAAGCCCGCGATAAGGGGCCGGCCCCGTGTACACTTAAAACCTGTAGATTCTACGGCGAGAAAAAAAACGAGGGGGGGAAAAAAGAGAAAAATTTTCGAGGGCAAACACGGAAGTTGAATGGCGCCGAAGTCGAGGTAGAATTCATTCAGAAGTATCGTTTCCGACCTTCCGACCTCTACCCCCCTCCCCAATCTCTGTGTTCCATTCGGAGCGGCTCCGCGATTACAAGCCGTTACAACGTTCGCGAAGTTTCCGAATTTAAACGTTCCGGTTCCGTTTCAAACGCGCGTTCTCCGCCGGGAGGGGGAGCTGTTTTACTTGGGAAATTCTTTCGGGCCGGTCGACGCCATTGTTGCGGAACAGTTTTTTTTAATTGGAACACCGTGTCTCGAGTCTTTTGAAACGGAATTTCACCGGAGAGTGACGCCATTGTGACGATTTTTCTAACTTTGGATTCCGTGGTTCTAGCTACTTTCTTGTTCGAAGTATTGTTATTTTATTAAGTATTATATTGTTATGTATTATTGGTATTATTATGTATTATTGGTATTATTATTATTATATATTACTTTAACATGTGTTATTTTTAATTTGAATTTAAGAAATACTGTTGCGCAACGTTTGGTTCTTTAAAATTGTGTAAAAAGGCCAAACGTTTCATTTTTGCATCTCGTACAAAGTGCAGATCATTTTTATAATTATAATAGTTGCGCATCATTTTTATAATACTTTTAGTTCGTTATTTAAAACCATTTAGTGAACTTACAGGACGCTCATTAATAGCAACCCTTATTTTGAAAAAAAGGAAATACATATCTATCCAACCCCTGCATCTTGTTCCTACGCATATAATTTTTACAATGCATAAATCGATATAAAAATCGATCACAAATCAGTAAAAAACGTTGAAAGAACCTATCTCGTCGCTCGGCTCGTTAAAGTTCGGTTATTACCCGCCGCCGATGTAATTCCCGGCGTTACACCAGGTTCCGCACGAGAAGGTACGAGAAGTCGGCGCGGGGCCGTGACAAATGATTGGGGAAAATGTTCACGTTCGTTGGTAAGAGATTCGCCGTCATTGGTGGGGCGCCGTCCACGGTTCTACAAAGCTAATACAAGTTGGCGGGGACCGAACTTTCTTACCCAGGCCTGTTTATAAATGAGCAACAGGGAGAAAAGGG
>NW_027583116.1:0-2700 GCF_028453695.1 Augochlora pura
ACACAGGTTTGTCTAAAAGTGCCTCCTTCAATCGTTGAAAGGCATACACTTGTTCTGCCTTGAAACTAAACGGCACCCCATCCTTTAATAAATCGGTTAACGGCCTAGCTACAACAGAATAATTGGGTATAAATTTTCTAAAATAACCTGTGAGTCCCAGAAAACCTTGCAATTGTCTGACTGTCGTTGGGCTGGGGAATTTAGCCACAGCCTCAGTTTTGTGCTTGGACGGTCTTATAGTGTGATTCTCAATTATAAAACCCAGAAATTCTACCTTCGTTTTCAAGAATTGACACTTTGCCCAATTGATTTCTAGCCCACGCATACTAGCAGTGCGTAAAACCTCTTCTAATTTCTGAATTCCCGTTTTCAAATCACTGGATGGAATTATTAAATCGTCTAAATAAGTTAATACTACTTTTCTGTCTATTAACTCCCGGAAAACTGAATTTACATACTTCTGGAACACAGACGGGGAGTTACATAAACCGAATGGGACCCTCGTAAATTCATAATGCCCGTCGGGAACTATAAAGGCGGTATATTTTTGACTTTCTTTTCTTACGGGAACATGGAAGAATTCATTTTTTAGATCTATCGTACTATAAATCGTTGCGTCTTGTAACGAATCCAATTGGTCATCTATCAACGGATGGGGGTAACGATCCCCGATTTTTCTTTTTTACTAGCACAACGGGGCTCGTAAAATCACACACAGACTGTTGAATTATACCTTCATGCAACCATTCACGTATAAGTCTATTGACCTCCTCTCGTTTTGGCAACGACAATCGCCTCGCTCGCTGATATAACGGTTCCTCATCTTTTAAAATAATATTCATCTCAATTTTACTGTTACGAATCTTATTTGGGATATAATTTTTAACCAAGGATGATACATGATTTTTTATTTCTTTATCGTTAATGTGTGAAACGTCTATTTTATTCTCTGAATTACAAGTGTCTATCTGGAATATGTGTGGTAATTGATTGTCTGTGATTTGTCTGATGCTAATATTTCCTCGTTTTATATTTAACTTGACCGTACTCAAAAAATCCGTTCCTAGAAGGAGACTGTATTTGAATAGTGTATCCCGGACCAAATGAATTTTTATTGGATATGTGACCCCGTCGATGCAGATGGTTGCGTCGAAATCTCCCAAAGTATAATTTGTGGTGGATCCGACGCCACTAAAACGAATCCGGCTCGGCCTCACAACAAACGGCGCACCCATTCGAGCAAAAATATCGGCACGCATTAGCGTTACATCGCTACCTGTATCGACCAACGCAGACAAGATACATTTATTAACGGATACCGACTTGACGAATTTCTCCTTTTCCGCACGTACTTCCGACTTCTCTTCCGCGACGGCTACCTGTTTCTTGAGGCAGTATGAGGAGATGTGTCCGTAATTTCCGCAAGTGATGCATCTCGAGCCCCTGTCCTTGTTCGGGCAATCCGCTATTCGATGCTCTTTGCCGCCGCAGCCGTAGCACCTCACTGGCTTGAATTCTCTGCCGCTCCCCTTCGCTGCTTCCTTGGACGTCCCAAATCTGCCTCCGTCCCGCGGTGCGCGGTCCGTCGGCGCCACACGCGCTGGAGTGACCGTCTCGAACGCGGACAGCAACGCTGTCCTGGAGGAAAATTTTTGTACCCGCGCCAGGTTCTGCAGCGCTGGGTCACTAATCCCTTCAATGAGATACTCCACTATCTCATCTTCTTCAATCGGTACCCGATTCGCTAATATCATTTTTTCATGATAATAATCAGAAAACCTTTCACCGGGCACCCACCGCCGTTTCTCAAATTCTCTCCGCCTCAGCGCTTTGCTCGGCTGGAACCCGAACATGCGCTGCAGTTCTTCCAAGAGCGGGTCCACGCCCATCGTGACATGCTCTGGTCTCGAATGCAGCCACTCCACGGCCTTCCCTTTGAGCCGAGAACACAAGAGAATTTTTGCCTCCTCCTCGCCGAGGCAATACGTTCCCCGCAATAATTGGAACTGCCTTTCCCATTGCGCGAACAGCACGTTATCTCCCTCGAAGTGGCCCAGCAGGTCCACCACCTGTGCCACACTGACTTCCGGCCGTGCCGAACTACATATTCACCTGCTGCAATTGCTTGAGCATCTCCGCATCCCTGCGAGCTAACTCTAGCTCTCGTCTTAAAACGTACATTTCCCTCCGCCTCAGATCAGCTTCCATCACTTGCTTGGATACTTCCTTACGAGCCGCACTATATTCACACGAATTCATTTCGCACTCTTAACCGTCACTAAATATTATCACGGACAGAACACACGCAATCCCGGCTGAGCCCCCAATTTGTAGGGATTATTTTGGAAGTAAATCCCACGTGACTCCATGATAATAATAATAAGACAACTAAAAACACCTTCGTTTAACAATAACAAGTACAACAGTTTATTATCAATGTCCCACGACTTACAACAAGAATAACAACGACAACGGCAACGCAACAACTTTGACAACAACAACGACTCAACAACAACAACGACTTCAACAATTACGACAACAACAACGACTTCTTCACGCCACGGTTCTCCTTCGAATGCCACGATCTTTACCGCTCGTACTTTCGCCCTTCCTAGTCCTTTTCCAAATTATCCCGCTCTTTCTCTCTCTCTCTCTCTCTCTCTCTCTCTCTTGCATCCATACTCTTTCGCTCTGCCTCAC
>NW_027583117.1:0-2699 GCF_028453695.1 Augochlora pura
GTCATCAAATACGGTCGACGCTGTAACGCACCGCGCAACATATGGCAATGACGGCTGTAAACTAGTTCCGTTCTGTAACGGAATATAAATATAGCATATATGACATTATATAAAATATATATGTACGTTCATAATATAGAAATGGAGATATAAATTTCTAAGAGTTATTTCATGGAATGTGTAATCTGTACTAAATATTTTACTGCACTTTAAATAGTTATATCGCTCATACAAATTTAATTCCCCTTTCACTATGTTTATAAATTTGACATTGTTACATAATATTAAATAAATTGGGTTAGAAATCTGATTCTTTTTATAGATTTATATATAAAAGTAATTTATATTATAAATTTGTTTCATATTCTTAAATAATTATATAAAATCTCGTTTTCAATAAACAGAATCATATATCAAATAACCATTTGTATGAAATGTTATATAAATTTAATTTTCTTATAAAGCTTATAGGTTTACACAATTTTATATAAATTTATATAGAGTCTTAATTTTCATTATAAACTTAGATAAAAATTAGGTTCATATATCAATTTATAATTATAAATTATAGATTCGTATAAATTAGTGACAATACCAAACAAAGCAATACATGTATACATATACACATAATCGTGAATCATCAATCAGATTATTTTTTACCCAACTCTGTCCATCCGTCATCATTTACTGTATTTCCAACAAACTTGAATTCTTAATAATGCTAGACGGTATTTCTTATTACATCATTCCATAAATTCCTCATAGTCAACAAACTCATTATTTGCATTCGGAATTTAAAATATAAAAGAACAGGTAATGTAACACATAGAAAAAGCTCAATAGGCATGTAACAAAAGTTGAAGAAGCAGAATCGCAAGTCATTTTGGTTAGCAAGTGGTTCAGCATTGTTAGAGGACTCTCGTCTGAGCTCCGCTTGTTCGATGATATAAAGGCTCCTTACATTCACCGATACGTGGCAGAAATTATTGAGGATTCCGAAACACATTGTTCCGTTCAGGAAATAGCGCAGGCTAGCTCGCAGCGTGATCGCATTATTACGATCTTGTAAATTTAACAAGGAATGATAACGCTTCCGTTCGACATTAAACAGCATTCAAACGAATCCACTGATGCACCGGTGATGTATTCGTACGTAAGAATATTGTTATTTATTAATGACATTGGTTGTCAAGCATACAAGCATTTATTGTTTCATTTAATGTTAGACAAAATATAAGATCAATAAAATTTGTGCGATTTTGACGAATGATAAAAACATTTGAATTTTTTTTCTAATCTTCTTATCCTTGTCTTTAATATAAAGATTCTGGGATGAATCTCAATTCAAAAAATAAAGTGATGTTAGTGATGTTTCTCGTTTTGAGCCTATGTGCATATGACATGGTTTTCTTATACATGCTCAATGAATATGCTGGTACTTTTTGGCTGAATAATCGTGGAACACCCTATATATAGTTTTCATTAAAACGTTTTATGTAGACTGATCGTACGGATTGTTCGTGAGAATAATCTCCAGTGATTGAGATAATAATTAAATATTATTAATCGACGTTAAATACGTTGTTTCATTAGGATTCACTCGGAATATAAATACATTAATGGTTAACATTAACTTTTCCCATGATAACGACGTACAAGGCAAATCAATATCAAGTCCCGTATTCACTATCGAAATAGTGAAACACCTCTAATTCCAATATACATGGTACTACATTAGATGTTTATGAGACCTGCCATATTTACAGTTTAAATATCACTGGCGAAATTAACAGAAATTAATAACGCTATGATAATAATGATATTCGCTTGGCTGCCACGCGATTAATATCCCAAGGGTTGAAGCTAGTATACGGAAGAGCAAAGTCATGAAACTAATAAACATCCTACATAAGAACACAGTTTATAGTGTTTCCTAACTATCATTATAACTTATTTTCCCTATCGTAAGACATGCTTGAAAGAAGAGACAAATTTAAAATAAACATATATTATATGAAGGGTGGTCCACGCAATGGTTTCAAGATATAATAACTCCGTTATTATTGCATTTATGAGGAAATGCCAAAGGAGAAAAATAAATGGTTCGAAGGCCATGGTCTGCAGGCCATTAAATTTTTTTAGATGCAACAGTGCACGTGCAATTAACAATTGCATTATTTCTTTAAATAGAAATGTATATATTTTTTACACAGATCGATTCTTCTGCTTATTCTACGTAAAAAATGATTAGAGGTACCATGGCAAAAAAATTATTAGATCTTGAGATATTTTCAAAAAATGTCTTCATTGAAGGAGATACTCAAACACTTCATGACTATGTTGTAAAGCCAAACACTTCTCCGACATTGTTATCATAACAGAATCTGATTTGTACGAGTAAGCATTTCATCATTCCGTAACAATTCGCGTATCGTAACTCGAATACGAAAACTAAGATATTTTAAAAACTAAGAGACTTCCGGTAGGGACGCGAGAGAAGGTAGACACGTGTGGGGAAAGCTGGGAAGTAAGTGGAGGTAAGGGAGTGAATCTAAGGAAGGAAAATGCAGAGGACGGAAAGGAAAAGGAGAGAAGAAAAAGAAGGAAACAGACAATAAAGGACAGAAGGAAAAAGAAGGTAGGAAGAGAAAGATAAGCAAAAATTAAGCGCGAGAAGGTTAGGAAAAATCATGGCTACA
>NW_027583118.1:0-2699 GCF_028453695.1 Augochlora pura
TTCTGCCCACGTATTTACGACGGGGCCGCGCCTTCGGCAGCGTCCCGAGAGACCTGTCGTCCTCCCGGCCAGACGCGATCCACTCGAACGGGCCAGGAGAATCTCGACCGAACGGCCGTGAAATCGCAATAATTCGTCTCTCCCCGTTGTTCCCCATCGCACTCAATAACCGCTTGCCGAACTTTGACGAGACTGACTCGTGATTAAAATAAGTGGTGATAAGTTACTGACCCCTTAGATCTGATGCGCCGCTGTGGTGGTTTTTTTGAGGCCGTCATTATGGTGGTTTTCGCGTTCTTCTGGATCGTCTTGAAAACGTTTTTCGTATTCCAGACGTTTTTAAGACGTTTTTAAGATGTTCGTGGACGTCCGTCACGATTTCTAGATGTTTAAAGGAGATTTTAAAGATGTCTTAAAGTGGTCTAAAAGACGTATTGATTTGAGTCGTGAGACGTTTCTAGGACGTTTCTAGGCTGTTCGCGCGACATTTGAGACGTCCTAAAAACGTTCACAAAATGTGTCTTGCTTCATAATAAGGACGTTCCTAGGGCATTCATAGAACGTTAGAAACGTCTTAAAGTCGTTCCGAATGCCGTACGTAAGACGTCGTTAAGACGTTTTAAAGACGTTCAGGACATGTTCTAGACCCTTAAAAGACATTTTAAAGACGTCTAAAAGACTGGCTGAGTTACACAGGACGTTCCCAGGCCGTCTTTAAGACATCTCCAATGACATACACCAGACGTCTCCAAAACGTCTTAAAAACGTCCTAGTGCCATCTACGAAACATCACCACCGGATCTATGATCCTCCTAGCACCGATTTCCGCCCGTTATTATAGGACGTTCCCGTCTTCGATGTTCCGGATGTTTTCTCGACTGGATGCGCCCCCCTCGGCCGGCACGGCACGGCATCGAGTGGCGGCAGTCCGAGATTCTCGTGAAATCGTTCGTTAAACTCGCTGTCGGAGTAACCACTCGAGAATCGAACGCGAAGGTGAACGACGACCGCGCGGGGCAACGCAGCAGCAGCAGCCGGTAGCCGGGCATGCAAATGCGAGGCTTCGTTCCGTTACGAATCAATGCGATCGCTTAATTAGCGAAGAGCCTCGACTCCTCTCTTCGTATTCTCCCTTCGTTCCACGCCTCTTAACCCGGTGTACCGGAGGCACCCCCCCCCCCCCCCCTTTTCCGTTCGCCTCTTCCCGCGACCCCTACCACCACGTGCGCTCGCCTCCGTCTTCCTTCTTCCTGACCGCTGTTCCGATAGGAATACCAGCCTTCGAGTACGCCCTCGAGTGGGGCCAGACGGTTTTCGAGGCTTTTAACCGGCCGTTTCGCCGTCGCGGCGCACACTGGGACGAAGCGCCCGATTTTAACGAATAAAAAAGTCGATTTTTCACGACTTTTTTTATTGGTCGATCGTTCGACATTGGCATCATTGCGACGCCGAATCAGAAACTATTTTGTTACTACCATTTACTTTATTTTGTTAATGATATAATAGTTAACATCCAACAATTATAATCCTTTATTTGCTATAATCATAACTCGTCCCACTAAGATACCTATTCCAATTATAACAAGCTTCCAGATTAAAAACATATGGAGGTATAAATTATAAAAATAGGATTACCGTTGACCAGAAAAGAACTACTTCGAAGTCAGACTTAAATCGACTTGGATCGCGATGGGTAAATCCAAGAGCGCGATAAATGAGAAAAAATACTACTCCACGCGACGCGGTGGTCCGGATATTACGGACGTCTCAAAAGACATCCGTAGCCCTTTGGTTTTTCGCCGTCGATTCGACGCACGCACGCGGGGAACAACGGGCGATCCCTGTCCCAGATCCAGGACGTTCAATTGAATCGCTCGGATCTGTCGAGGCTAGGCCGCGAGATTTGAATAACTCGATTCCCGGCGGCGAATCGATGCGGATACAATGCTCGACGCAGTCAACCTTTCTCTCCAACTCTATCTCTCTCTCCTCTTGTCTCTCTTTCTCTGTAACTGTCTATCTCCCCTTCTTTTGTCTCTCTCTCTCTCTCGCACCCTCACTCTCTCTCGAAGTCTCTCTCTCAAAGTCACTCTCTCTCTCTCTCTCTCTCTCTCGCATCCTCACTCTCTCTCGAAGTCACTCTCTCTCTCTTTTTCTCGAAGTCTATCTCTTTCTCTCGAAGTTTCTCTCTCACTCTCTCTTTCTCTCATAGTCTCTCTCGAAGTCTCTCTCTCTCTCTCTCTCTCTCTCCTGTTTTTCCGTTACCGCCGCGATACGCTTTTAAAAGCCAGACTAACCAGTTCATAAAACAAATGCAGAAACTCGCGCGCGCGCGCGCGCTCCGTTATTTCTGTGTCGTAATTTTTTAATACTTGAGCGCCCGCGTAGAGAGGCGGTTTCCGCGGAGGCCCAAGCGTGGAACACGCTCCTGCGTCCCCGGATACCGAACGATTTATTATTTATTCAGAACGAAACAGCGAAAGATTAATTCTTCTGCCGGGTGGGGGCTGGCCTCTCTCCACCTGTGGTTCTCCTTCTTATCCCGATTCGTAGCCGGAATATCGATGGGCGCCCCCTTTCAGCCTAGGAATCGCAAAATTATGGATGTTCATACTATCGACATATAATTCCTGCGCGAGATTGGAGTGGATCGGCTTGCCTATACCTAGCTCTCTGCCGGTTTGCTACCGCCGCTGCCT
>NW_027583119.1:0-2698 GCF_028453695.1 Augochlora pura
AAGTAAAATGAAGTAAAATAAAGTAAAATAAAGTAAAATGAAGTAAAGTAAAATAAATTCTGTAAAAGATTTATTGTTAAATATAATCAAAAGCTAGTGAAACGGGTTTGTATTTTAGTTTATGGTAATATAAATGACATAATTAGTTTTTTAAAAATTAGATAAATTCATTGGCATAAAAACTAAACTAGCACAACTAAAGTTTATTGTTTCCTATAAGTTCGTTTAAGACGTGTCAAACCCTGTTCTCCTTTAATCCGTGTAAACGATATAACTCGCTTTTGACAAATATGCAAATAAAATTCATCGATTCTGATAGATTCGTTAAAAAAGTGTGATATTCCAGGCTCCACACCTTCGGCAAATATTTCTACGATGAATTAATGGCTCGATGGAGGACAAGAAATAAATGGAAGATATTTGTAAAGGATCGGATCGGATTGAGAATAAACGAACGAAGGAACCAACGGACAAAGTCGAGTGTACATAAATAACGGTCGGGCTTGTCTTCTTCCCCGTTCGGCAGGTGCAGTCGACAACGGTCTGCCTTTATCGACGTCGACGGTCGTTAAATTGAAAATGGCGTGCGACCGGGCGCGTGCAGACTGGTTTTCAATTTCTAAGTCGCGCGAATCAATGCGCGGGCATGCTCCGCTCCCAACGTGACATCAACATCACAATGAGACACGATGAGTTAGCGTTCAGGAATTCAGGAGAGATAAAACAGGACTCCGCGTCGGCGGCAGGGGCTAGCGCATCCCTTCAGCCCTTCGTGCTCTATCTGCAAGTGCTCCGGAACGTTAATGGCCCGCTGTCGGCTCAAATAGAGGCAATGATAAAACACGGAAAACAGACGGAAAAAAAGAACGCTGCGACGATACCATGAATATTTAACACTGGCACTACCAGACGGACCAGAAACATTCGTTTCGGCCTCTGTGGTTTGCAATTATCCAATTTGCCAAATTAATTCATAAAGCGTCGCAATTTGAGTATTCTCACTTCTTCTTACGTCGACTATTAAATATTTTTTCTCAATTCTATGTGTTTATAAATAGATGAATGCTTCCATAATTTGTTTCATTAATATTCTATGAATTGATTTCTATATCACAATAAACAAAAATATTTGCCATTGAATCGAAAGTCAAATATTTGATCTAGGACGTTAATTTTGGTCTTATCGATATCTTATGGTATAAGCTCGTTTCTAACCATAGAAATTACTTTAGCCTGCCACTGAATCTGTTCGACGAATAATGCATAACCGAATAAAGATTAACGCTTTTGAGAATCTAAATTTTGTATGTAAGTATACAAAATTTATATAATTCGAAGCCAGCATCAATATTAAAACGTAAATAAATGGCGAATTCATATCTTTAAAAAGATCCTGTTTACTTTAACGTGTGAAGTGGAAATTGGAAATCTTTACTCGTACTTTTGTCACGTCGTTGCTAAAAATTTAATTAAATTATATTAAAAAATTTGATAGATCACTTCAAAGTTTATATTATCGTTATCAATAATTGTCTACTTTTTAAATAAAGTAAAATTAAAGTATTTTACTTTACGTTCTAATCTGTCTTCATAATACATTATAGACAGCGTAAAATTTGATTTTCAAAATAATTAAATCACTCGTATACAGGTAATCCAGCAATTAGACAGAGGTAAATTTTTAATGATATAAAAACTGTTAACGTGTTTATAATTAAAACAGTTATCCATTTCCATTACAATTGCATAAAATCACGGTCTATTTGTTGCAACAAACAGCAGCCAGAAGTGACAAGCTAGACAATCGAAAATTTTTCGACGTGTACCACGTGTTTTGTAAATACTCGCGCAATTCTTCGAAGGAGTAGAATCGCGCGTAGGTTTTACAGGAGAGATCGAATCGGTACAAAGTGCAGACGAATCGAACCGCGCCCAAGGGTTGAACAATGAGCATACGGGTGGGGGAAGGAACGCATTCCTTCCATACACGTACAGACGCATCGTGAATGCCCGTTGAACGCACTCCGGTTCGTTTCCACCTATGGAATACCAGCGCGGAACGCTCGTTGAACCGTAGACACTAATTTGCCACGCTAATGAACCTCAAGAAAGAGCCGGACGTTTCTTTTCACGACTCCTCTTCGCGGGCTCGACACCGCAGACGGCTCCGCGAATTGCTTCGAATCGATAGCATTCATTATCGTGCGCGGAATTTAATCTTGAAATTTGATTTGCCAATTTAATTTTTATTCTTCTTACTCGAACAAAACAACTCTGAGGCTCCAATTAAATTTACTGATATCATACAATTTTTATATCATTAAATTTATTTCTATCTAACTGTTAAGTTACCTGTATTGAATGATATAATTATTTTCAAAATTATATTTTGCGCTATCTAATCTATTATTAAAACAAATTAGAATGTAAAGTGAAATACTTTTATCTGTTTTTATTAAACTTTTGAAGTTGCTATATATTGAATAAACTGTTATATGTTGAACTGTGTCACGAGTAAATGTGACTATCAATTTGACATGAAAAAAGAGGGTAAAAACCGAAAAACAATACAACTCCTGAGGGTGATGCCCACTTGGACGCCGACCAATTGGATGTGTCCCGATTGGACGCGTTTCTTTTGGACGACTTGCCGTTTAGACGTCGTCCAATTTGGATTCGTGCTATTTGACGCCACAGG
>NW_027583120.1:0-2697 GCF_028453695.1 Augochlora pura
CCCCCCTCCCCCTCTCTCTCTCTCTCTCTCTTCGTCCCCCCATTCGTCTAAATTATATTCAATATACCGACCGTGAAATTCCAGGGAGTCGCGGGGCGGAGATTAAACGATTCAATTCCGTGACCGAATTAGAGAGTATCGAAACGTCGGGAAGTCCTGTCGCGCGCGCGGATCCTAATTGTTCGCGAATTGCGACACGCTCTGTCTCGACGCGGCAAGAAAGATCGACCGCTTGGAAACGGAGATTGAGGAGAACTGCGATAGTAACCGTGGTGAATTGTTTCTTATACGCTCGGTTTAAGGGATATTGTTTTGCAAGATCGAAAAAGGTTTTGCAATTGTTTTATTTATTATATTTACTGTTGTTTTTCTTTCGGGTTGTTAAGTTGTGGATTTTAATATTTAATAATGATATTATAGAGTATTAAAATTGGGTAATTTGTGTTAATTTTTAAAAATAATATAGCTTAATTTATTTATTTGTCATACGTTATTATTCAGTTGTCATACGTTCATTATATCTTTCAGATTTCTCTTTCAAATAACGATTTTCTGAATCTGGGTATTTGTTTAAAAAGAACGTTCTATAAGAGTTAATTTTAAAAACCGTTTTGGAGTATTTAACAAGGTTATGTGAAAACCTTGAAAAGTACTTTTCGTAGTCCAATTAAAAAAATATCGCGAATGTAAAAGATTTAAATTTTGCACTAAAATCCACAGTCTAATAACCAAAACTCTGTATTAACATTGCATAACAATTTTAATAATTTTAACTAGTTTTAAGTCATTTAACAAGTTTAACAAGTCGCATATTAAACGCAAATTTAACGCAGTAATAAATTAACGTAACAGCGATAAAGAATTTCCGTACACAAAATATAGCTAAAATTTGCGTGTTTCGCGGCGAAAGGGTTAAAGCGTAAGAAAAGGAAGGCGATCGAAGGATTGCGGCGTCGCACAATAGGCGAGGCATTAGCGGCGTGGTCCGTGGCCGGGCCAGGACGCGTTTCTCTCATGGCTTTTTAAAGCGGCCCGGAACGAAAAGAGACATTTATTATTTATGCGAGGGTGACCCGACGGTTTCGAAGAGTAAGAGAGAGAAAGAGAGTTAATGTTTCTGCCAGTCGATTAATCCTTCGTTTGAAAATTATAAGAGCTCCCACGGCAGTGACGACCCGTGAAGAATCGTGGGGTGCATATTTGAGAGGACGTTCGACGTCGGCCACCACCACCACCACCATCCGCCGCCGCCGTCGTCAATATTTTATTCACCTCGGAGCTTCACGGTTCCTTAGACAGCCCCTGGGAATTCCAGGCCGATCGAACCGCCTCTTTTCCGGCCGTTTTATCTTATCCCGATTCAACCGGGGAAATATCGCGGACGTCCAATCGGAACGAGAACTAATCTTGAGATGGTCGAGTGTCGCGTGCACGCTGATCGATTAAAAAGGGGGATTTTGAGGTGAATTGGGAATTAGGTGAATCAACGATGACAATCTTTGGCTGAATGACAGTTGACGATCTTTATCTAAATTAAAATAAACTATGCATAAGCCATGATAAGCTTGACAATTTTTAACTGATTTGAAGTTGATGATTTTTATTTTAGTAAAAGGTGACAATATTTGGATAAATTAAAGTTGACGATATTTATCTAAATAAAAGTTGAAAATCCATAGGTGGTTAAAAGTTAATAATTCACGAATAAAAGTTGACAATCTCAACCTAAATAGAAGTTAACAATCTCCACCACAGTAAAAGTTAACAATCACCACATAGATAAAAAGTTGACGATCTTAATAAAATGAAGAGTTAACAATCTGCACCGAGACAAAATTCAAATCCTGATACAACAATTTCGATATGCTGTCTCATAATCGTCACTGGACTGCAAAGAGTTGAAACAAAAGGGATGAAACAGTGGGATTACCGAAACGTGTCACGGAACCGTTCAAAGAGACAACGTCTTTATTCGTGCTCGACTAAAGCCAACACTTGCGTAGTTACTTGAACCGCGAACGCGCGCGCGAAGAAGCAACGATCACCCCTTGGCGAGAGCAATCACGGTGCCTCGAGGAAAACTTTCAACGAGAAGGAATTACGAGGCATTCCGAGTAACTTAATCGTCGCGCGTCGTCGTCTACGTTTCCGCGGCAGTTTCTGTATTGTTACGGTTAATCGAGTTCCGATCGACGCGATTTCCATCGACGCGGCGACGGTCGAGAGCCTGAGCCGACTCCGAGAGTGGTCAACTCTCTACGCCGCGGGGATCCGTCGACTTCGGGGAGCGTTATTAAATCTCCGACGCTTCTCGAGAGCGGTTCGTCCAACTGCCGCGGAAACTTCCAGATTGTCGTAAAAAGAGGAGAGTCGACCGTTTCGAGCGGCAAGTTCGCGGAGACAATGGAAGGGAGAAAGAGAGGAAGAGAGAAAGCGAGATGGATAGATTGATAGAAAGAGAGAGGGAGAGAGAGAGAAAGAAGGAGGGAGAACGAGAGAGAACGAGAGAGAGAGAGAGAGAGAGAGTTATAGAGCGGGAGAGAGAAAGAGTAAGAGAGAGAAAAAGAGAGAGAGAGAACGAGAGAAAGAATTGGAGAGCGAGAGAGAGAGGGAATGAGAGAGAGAGCGAGAGAGAACGAGAGAGAGAGGGAATGAGAGAGGGAGCGAGAGAGATAGCGAGAGAGAGCGAGAGAGAGA
>NW_027583121.1:0-2696 GCF_028453695.1 Augochlora pura
TGGCCTGTTAGGGAGAGCAGCGTCGTCGTAGAAGTTTTCGCCGATCGTTTCGCCCAGAAATAACAATAAAAAGCAAAAGAAAACAATGTCGACGGAAAGGTTCCAGGGGCCGTCGACGAGATGAATGACTGCCGCGAAAACGCGCCGCGCGCCGGTAGCTCGCTGTCAGGAGATGAAATATGACGAAAGGGGGCACAGGAGCGGGGAGGAGAACACTTTCGAATACTAATAGCGAGAGGCGGGAAAATAGCAGGACCCCTCTCTCTCTCGCGCGCGCGTTGACCAAGATGCGTTCCGTGACTTGACGCGACACACCTGCGCGCTTGTCCAAGCATGCTCGAGCGAAGAAAAAAGGCCTGTCGTCCCCTTATGGCTCGACGATCCTCCTAGAAGTCGTCTTTTAGATTCGCGTGCCTTCGCTTCGCCGAGGAGAGAAACCGACTCTACGCGACGAACGACCACGTGACGCAACCGACCGTCCCGTGGAACAATCTGTGCTCACTGGGCTTGAATCGATGGCCTCTAAAAATCTAGCACTGCACCTCGAAGATTTTTCTCTGGAAAAAGTGCGCAACGTGGGCGTGGCCTCTTTGCTCTGTCATTTGACGAAGCTCTGATTTTTGGATTTTTGGGTTATTCTGATCAATAATCGATACTTATTGGGCCTGGAGCGATATTTTATAAGCATCAATATTTAGAATATTTTTCATAAATATTTATGTGGAAATTATAACTTGATGAAATATTATTCACAAAAGGATCGATAGAAAAATTTTATGATATATTTAGACAATGCTTATTAAATAGAGATAACACTATTGAATAGTTTAACATAGGAATTGAACTATTTTTACTCGAGTGGGCGTGGCTTCTCTGCTCCTAAAGGGAATCTCCCTAAGAGAAATATTTGGCCAAAGTAAAAATGAAAAAATTTAATAAAAAAAAATCTTTATTGTTCAACTATTCTAACCTCTTTACATACCGTTATCTTTTTATTAACAGTATTTAGAAATTTCGCCATTGCGTCATATCTTTGAAATAATAAATAGTTCCGACCAAAGAGAGAAAATGAAATTGCATATATAGTTAACGGGTTACTCTCAGGAATCACGAGTCAGACTCGTCGAAGTATGGCAAGCGGTTAAGTAAGTCCGTATTTAGCACGTTCGCTACCAGCGTGACACATGTGTGACGGCCATGATTTTGTATGTCACGTGAAAAACATTGAATAAATTTTGTAGATATAATTATCTAAAACTGTAACACATAGCGTGATATATAGAAAATTTTTATTATAATATTATGTAAATTATACATATACATATTTAATAGGAAAAATAGTAATAAATGCAATATTATAATTACCACTAAACCTGCGAGTAAATTACAGTTTAGAATTTACTTCAATTTTTCACAATTCTTACAACATCGTATGCTTGACTAAATAAATAAATTCAATAATTTCTGATCGAAGTAGCTTCATGAAACAATCAATTACGAAATAAAAATTACAAAACCAGTCATTCGTTCAGCGGTGATAATTTCAGTGTCGAACTACGCCGAGTAGGCGTGGCTTCTTCGCTCCCATGACCAGAGCTGAAAAGGAATATTTGATCACAGCAACAAACGAAAGGACACGGGTTACACAATCGCACCTACGACGAAGATGTTGGTCGTCGAACGATTGTTTGGCTTGGCGGGACAAGTGCTTACGGGGACCGTCTACGTCGACGTTCTCGGTAGCGATTGATGCAAGAGCGTGCTCGAAAGAAAGCTATAAAAGGCGAAACGGGTGAAAGGGACGCGCGAGCCGGGCGGACCGGGAGGGAGAAGGGAGCAGCGACAAAGGAAACGTAGGTTGGCAATGTCAACCGGATAGGAGGCAAAGTACCGGATCTCATACAAATATCCAATTAACTTGCGCCGCTTATGGGCGTTCGCGTTTCCGCGGCGAAGGTACAAAGTCCCCAATCGAAACGGCGTTTCCTCCCTCGGCCTGCACCCTCCTCCCTCCCTCCCTCTCTTCTGCAGCCACCGACATCGACGACACCGCCGAAATGAGACGCAAATTTCGCGGGCGCTACGCGACGGGTCGCAGAGCGCGCTCGCGACGCTCAACCGATACTCGGTGCTAGCGGCGGCGGCGGCGCTCCGCGATCCGAAATTTATAGCCCCATTCGTATCCACCCTCGTCGGCGCGAGCGAGCGCGCGCGCGCGGGCGCCCGCGAATGCAATCGTTGTGTCGCGAGCTCGCGGGGAAAGATATTCGAGAGCCGAGGTGACGACGAGGGCTTTCCGCGAAATATACGGGGCCGCACCGAGAGGGAATTCAGGAAATACGCTCTTCACCTGTGCCGCCTCTGAAACAGATTTCGCGAAACACTCCGCGCCCTACGAAATGGGGATCGTATCGCCGCGACCCCCGCACCCGCACCCGCACCCTCCCCCCTGCTCGCCTTGCCCCGGGAAAACTGCTGGAATAGCCGGCGAAAAATCGAAGGCGGCAACCGTTTAAACTTCCACGAAATTCGATTCTGGCGAATTAAACAATACGACGATTTTTATGTGATGTAATAAGCAGTTTCGTGCGACGTAAAAATTTATCGATTGCAGGAGAAACCGAATTTTTTATTTTTTAATCGTTTTAGAGGATCGGTGGTGATTTTCGATATTATTTTACCAGAGAAAAAGATTT
>NW_027583122.1:0-7945 GCF_028453695.1 Augochlora pura
ATATCGAATACTGAATATTAAATATCGAATATCGAATACTGAATATTAAATATCGAATATCGAATACTGAGTATTGGATTTTGAATATTGAGTAATTGAACACCGAACATTAAATATTAAGTAGCGATTATAATCCGCTGATCTACGAACCAGCTCGCAATACCAAAAGCATTAATTCATTCCTTAACAAAACGTCACCTGGTCTCTCGATCCGGCCCACCGTGCGGGTCCGTAGCGGAACGCTGCCATTTTCCCGGCGCCACTTACCGGCCGCCGCGCGCGCCTCGCCAGTAGAATGATCACCTGCCCGTGCAGACAACGGTTGCTGGTTTCGCGCAACAATGATTTATCGTGGAACGTTAAACGGTAAACTTTCGATGCGCCGTTGCTCTCTCCACGGGTCCCGCTCCGCTCGGCATCGCTCCGCTCAGCACCGCTTCGCTCAGCGTCGCTCTCCGCGCCCGCGTTGCGTCGGTTAAGTGGAATGATTACGTGTCTGGTCAGACACATCCAATTTCGGGGCGGGCGAGTGAAATCGTTGACGGAATTCGAAGCCCGGCGCTACGGCGTTATTTTAAATTTTCCGCTGACGAACTGGTAGAATGATTACCCTGGCTCTCCCTCTCTCGCTCTCTCTCTCTCTCTCTCTCTCTCTCGCTCTGGACGGTTGGTGAGACTCGGCAACGTTTCGACGTACGCGTTTTAAATTTCCCTCCTCCGGGCAAGTAGAATGATTACGCGGCTGGTCAGACGCCCGGCTACGAAATTTTCGCCCGGAGTGCGGGAACCAGAATTGTTGCGGAATTTCGGATCACCTCTCTCGGCGGGACTCTCTCAAATTGCAGCTGTCGGCGTTACGGTAGAACGATTATGCATACGATCGGGCAGAACACGTTTATCCATCCTGCGGATGAACGGACCGGATGATTTAAAATGCAAGCGGAATTTAGTTCGACAACAATTTGCTCGCAGGTGCGACGATTTTCTCTGGTCGGACGAGAGTCTACTTAAGTCTACTCGAGTCTACTCGAGTTCGTGTTAAGAACTCGTGTTAAGTTTAGAGCAGACTTAAGGAAGGCTGAAAAATGTCTGCAGTTTTAAATAAGCGTCCTTGTTGCAACTTTGCTGTTCTAGAGAAATAATGTTAAGAATAATATTCATAGCATTCTTTTTTTTAATCACGTGGACAGACAATGATCATCCCTTACTAAAAAAAATGAATTATTTAAATCGTGTTAAATCTGTAAAAATTACCTACGTGAAATGTTACGTTTTTTTCAGCTCGACCTTTTGTCCCATGATTATTTAGCCGAGGATTATTTCGCCACTGTTTTTAATTCGCAGAAGATGCGAAGAAGGTGGTCGCAGCGGGGGTGGCAGCCGAGTTTCGCGAGGCGCATCGCGTAGATTCTCGATATTACGATCACGTTGCCGCGGCCCCGATTCCGCGTTCTTTATGCGCGCGGTAATCGTCGACGGCGCGTCCCCGCCACGTTTTATCCCGGCCCCGCCGGCTTTTATTTCCGTGTTCGCCGGCTCGATTAGGGGTGGGGTGGGGGGACGCCTGTAAACCGCGGCCAGAAGGATCCCCCCCCGCCGACATCCCTCCTCCCCAGGGAAAAGGAAACGTTTCCGATGTAATTTTCCTCGCGGACTTTTCCGCGCGATTTTGCGACGTCGGCGATTTCGGGCACGCGGACGACGCTCGCGGAATGAATTTGTTTCTATCGATATCGGCAACGTCGCGCGGCTCGCTTCGATGTCCTGGTGACGAGGCTTCCTTTGTTGCCGGATCGAGTTGATCGCCATTTGGGGATTGCGAAGGTGGACTAGTTGTGTATAGTTCGTGGTTGGGTATGGTGACTGTTAATTATGGTTTAATAATAGTTTTATAGTTTAACAGTTTAATAATACTTTAATAATAGTTTGGTAATAGTTTGATAATAGTTTGATAGTTTGATAGTTTGATAGTTTGATAGTTTGCTAGTTTGATAGTTTGACAGTTTAGTAGTTTGATAGTTTAATAGTGTAATAGTATAATAATACTTTAATAATAGTTCGATAGCAATTAGTAGTAGATATTCCATACTGCATCGTTCTCTTTAACTTTATTCCAATTTATTCTCTCACCCCCAAAGCATCAGACACACAATTATCCATAAACTTTCCGTTTCTTCCAACTTCTAATCCTCTTTAAAAACGTGCACTATTCCGCACCGAGCGCGTCGCACGCGTTCTAATTCGCCGCGATCTTAGACGCGCCGCGGGACTCGCATACCGGGGTTTCCAGGAGACGCACCGTAATAAAGCCCGCAACGTTGGACTGTCCAGGGGCGAATGCCACGGGCGCATTCCCAGCGCGGTCCGGCCCGGGCGAACAGTAAATTCGGTAATGACGCGGGGAGGGGGCGAGGGGGCGAGGGGGTGCCTGTTCTGACAATTGTGAAAGGAGCTCTCTGGAAACGAATGGCGCCCGGAGAATTCGGCCGACACGTTGCCCCCGTGTAAATGATCCGAATTTCGCTGGCAGCGCGCTGGGGCGCTCGCGCGCGGAGTTAGGCGAATTTTGCGGGAGCGAAAGTTCTTTCCTTTGGGCGATTCGACGGGGCGCGAGAGCTCGCTTAATTACTGTCGCCGTGGGACGGGAGCATCTCGACTATTCGGGGAACTGTGTGACGATGTACTCGTCGTGTGTACGACTGCTGGGGCTCGGGGGTGGCCATTTTGTATTTTGGTGTCGGTTTGTTGAATGACTGAGAATGAATAGGGAGCTGGTTCGGTTTGAGTAATTGAGATGGAAGCGGAGGAAATTTTGTTGAATTTTTTAGCGTGTGTAGATCACTGTATTACTGAGAGGTTCTACCAAGGTTCACTTTTTAGTGAACTGAGAAGCAAACCTCTCAGCAGGGTTCAAATTCTCAGCAGTGAAAGCAAAGTCATGCGCAGCTGCGATTTTGATAGTTTCTTTACTTTTAAGTGAATTTATTGGAACGACTTGAAGAATTATGTGACACAAATGAATCTCTCAGTAGTGTTCACATAGTCTCAGACGATTTTATTACTCCAAGTAAATCGAGAATATTGTAATACGTTCATTCTACTAAAATTCTGAGGACGAGAACACAATATTCACCACGGAATTTCAGTGCTGAGTAATTTACTTGACAAGTGAACCTCTCAGCACTGTTCACAATCTCCCAGCCACGTCCGCTTCTCCAAATAAAGCAGCCATGCCGTCCAAAAATTCTCCTCAATCCCCACGCAAAATCCTCGCGTCTAATTCGATCAACATCCGTCTGAGCACAGCCGCGCAGAAATTACTCCCCACTCCATCGTAAAAGACTGTCACCCTGCGGACGGACCACAACCTGCCGCAAATTCGCTGCGGCGAACAGACTCTCGTTTGCTTTGCCGAAGAAATCGTGTTCGCGTTGAACATCTCTCATCCGCAGTTTAGATAGCCGGCAGCGATACTAGCGCACCCGTCCCGGCTTCTCCTCGGTTAGCTCCCCGGCAAACACCAAGGGCTCCCCCCCCCTCCCTCGCTTCCGTTTCGCCGAAGAGGCTTGCACAGCGGTCCGGCATTCATAATCATCGGTTCAGATCTGACGCGGTCGGCCTGGCGGCGCGCATCCCTTTTGCACCGGAGAGATATCCGCCGGGCCTCGCGACGGACGGTCGACGGGTGGTACTGCGGGGTCGAGAAGGGGGGGAAGAGAAGAGAGGTGGTGGTCGAGGGTAGGAGTAAAGGGGTGGCCGAGAAGGGGAGAGGGTAGGAGAGAGAGCCAGGTAGGGGCTGTTTAAGTGGCCGGCGATAAGATAACGTCCGGAAGCCGGGTAACGGGCAATTAATTCGGGAGTAGCTTGGGTAAACAGTGGCGAGAAATTAAAAGCTATTTGTCACGGCCCCGCTAAGAGCAAGGAGGGGGTTGGCGAGAGAGTGGGAGGGGGGCGGTGGGGAGGAGAGGACGGCCGGCCAGACCCCGGTAGGGTCGCGGTCATGCTTTGAATTAAGATCGGGGATCTGATAGCAGGCCGAGAGCACCGTGTGTCGAGTCTGCCGGAGGCTCGGCAGAAAAAGAAAGAGACAGTAACGTCGTCACGGGCCTTATCGGCCGTATTAATCCGACGACGGGGCGGCCGGAGCGTCGCCCGATCAGATCCGCTCGTCGTCCCACGGATTAAGGACTTCCTAACGCGCGCGCGCCCCTTTTTCTAATTACCGGCACCTGTTATTAGACGACGCGTGATTCTCGCCGCTCCGCGAATTTCTTCGTCGCGATCTCGTTTAATCTGACCTATTCCTGTGGTGCGAAGGAGGTCGATGATGGATGACCGGATGATTTATTCGCTCGATCTCAGATTCCATGTGTTTTAAACGCCACCCGGGAATTATAATAATAATTTTAAATTGTTGTACAGATTGTAATTGAATTTGGTGACGATATAATAATGTGTTAACTATATAATAATGAGTTAACTACATATTAATTTGTTAACTATACAATAGTGAATTACCTATATAGTAATGTGATAAATATATAATAATTTTGTAACTACATAATAATGTGTTTACTACATAATAAATTGTTAACTGTATAATAATTAATTAACTATATAATAATGTGTTAACTATGTAATAATGAGTTAACTATATAATAATCTTAATCATCTACTATTACTCGTCCATGTCGCCGATATACAAAAATAACAATCAATTTAAGAACATCGATCGCGGTGCATAAAATACGACATTTCGTCCACCTTCTTCTGTTCATCATCATTTGATTTTCATCGATTTTCCAAGTCAGCCTATAAATAAGAAATAATCGCGTGGCTCGCGCGAGCTCGAAAATTGTGATACACACGGACGGCTACGAAATGTCCGCCGTAAAAATGAATAGCCCGGCAGCCCGATCAAAGGAGAGCGGTCGCGTACGGTAGCCGAGCTAGTCAACACGTTCAAATTGATTTTTCCACTTGT
Organism: Augochlora pura; assembly: GCF_028453695.1. NCBI lineage: Eukaryota > Metazoa > Arthropoda > Insecta > Hymenoptera > Halictidae > Augochlora > Augochlora pura. Next base: position 4,985 of record NW_027583122.1, read on the forward strand.
ACAGGGTAGACTTCGGTGACCGCGGAAAGAAGTATTCGCGTAGGAAGCGGACACGGAACTCGTTAAACTCGGCCGAGGAGACTTCAAACGAGCCGAACTAGGTCCGCTGAAACTTTGATTTCTTCAAACGTATCACAGCCTGTCGTTCCCGGCCGGTTATTTATTAAAGCGTCGCGTCGCGTCGCGTCGCGGAACGTCACTCGGCTGAAGCGGAGTCCGGTTCTATAACCCTATCTTTGAGGGTGAATCGGCTCTCGTCGAGGAATGAGGATAACTCCGCGGCTGCCAGAGCCAGCGCCTCTCGAATTTAACGATAAACAAACAATCGGGAGATCGCCGGAGGTATCGAGTTCAAGATGCTCTTCCATTCTCTCTGCCTCTCTCTCTCATTCTTGCTCTCTCTCTCTCTCTCTTTCGCTCGCTCTTTTTGTCTATTTTTCTCGATTTATTCTGCTCTGTCTTTCTCTTTTTCTCTTGTAAACCATAGCATCCTTTAGCCAATAAGCAATGGACGTCTCAAAGACGTCTATTTTATGTCTACTTTAGCTCTGAATTTATTGTTATTTAACAGGTTTCTATACAGACTTGTCGTTGCCAAATTTTTTAAAGACGTCTACAAAATTTTGTTTAGTAATCTGAGGGGAGTTTATAAAATGTTTGTAGGACATTCAAGACATTCTACAGACGTCCTAAAAACGTCTTAAAGACGTCTTTGTGCCATCTATTTTCCTCACTCTCTTCCAATTCTCTCTCTCTCTCTCTCTCTCTCTCTCTTTCTCTCTCTCTCTCTCTCGCTTGAACCGGCCTCCTTGAACGTCCCCTCCGGCGACCCCCCGCTAAAAACAAACCGCCCCGCGATCGTCCGACGCTTAACGATCCCTGAAATTTTGCCCGACTTGTTTTCCCCCTTCCGGTTTTTCCGCGGCGGCCACGCTTTTTTGTTATTAGCCGGGCGGACGGCTCGTAGCCGGGGAAATTTATAGGGACGTTTACCTACTAATTACGGCGCAGATGGCGGCCAGCTGGAGCAGCGCGCGGTGCCCGCGTGCACTCGCGCTCCTACCGAACGTTTCGCTCGCGACAGCCGCCACTTTAATGATCATTAAGCGGGAGGCTTGCGAGCATCGAGGACTCCCCCCCTCTGGGTTCTTACCTAATCGCCGCGGCTCGTATCGATGTCACGAGATGTCCTCGCCTGTCGCGAGTTTGTTCCCTTACCTGCGAACAGAAACAGAAATTGATCAGACATGTTGGAATGCATCGAACGAAGCTGAAATCGCGTTTTATGTTTTGACGCGCTTCGCGAAGAAGTGAATTTATTGGCCATCGTTCCTCGCACGCGTTCGAGCAGGTCGAAGCGTGCGCGCGCAGCCAACTTTATTCGTTAATAGCACGCGAACGAAGGATTGCATTTTCGCTGAGGAAAAAGTTACTTCAAACGATCGCAGGTACCTCCCCCCGTTTCCCGATTCCGAGACATTTTTGGAACACCCTGTATATAAAATAACTATATTATATTAGTATACTATATTATAGTATATTATAGTAATATAAACTGTAACTATATTATAGTAATATAAACTATAACTATATTATATTAATATACTATATTATAGTATATTATAGTAATATAAACTATAACTATATTATAGTAATATAAAAATATTACTAATCAGATATGTTCTTATCTACAGTTTCTGCATAGGAAAGATTAATCTTTCGATAGCCAGAGTACAGAATATACCATTTCCATCCCCTAATTCTTGCTACCCCGACGCACGGCACGTCGCGACGACGGCCGTCCTTTTCCAGGCCGACGCGCCTCGATCGTCAATATTTTGACTGGAAAAAAGCACGGTTTTACATAAGCCAGGGGTGGCGAAAAAAGAGAGAGAGAGAGAGAGAGAGGACACGCGGACGACGGGGAAACAAGGTGAAACCGCCGGCAAAAGGATCCCCGCAGGCGTCTTTATCCTCGCCAGTAGCTTTTAGCGACCTCTCGAGCACTCACGCTGCCTCCGATCCCTCCAGGATGAGGGATCCCTTTCTCTCTCTCTCTCCCTCTCCGCTTTCTCTTCCGCCAGCCGACAGCTTCTCCGAGCCGTTTACTTTTCTTTACGCCACGTTCTTTCTCCGGCCTTCGACAGAGGGGAGGAAATACCTCGCCGCCGTCCACCCTTTCCCCCTCCCCTCCCCTCCCTCACTATTTATGCCGTCATTATCCTCTCGCCGATAGTTTATTACGGTCGACAACGTGTTGTCGGGTTCCTAGCCCGTCCTCCGTCGACGGGCATCCCGTCGACGTAAGGATCGTAAATTACGCGTCGATTAACCCATCGCCTGCCGAATCTCTCGTTTCTGAATTTGTTACGGAGAAGGTTGTGACAACGGTAACGTGCGGCAATAGACATTTGTATTAACCCCTTGCACTCGAAACAATTTTTAATGTTAATTTGGAATAACTTCTCCGGCTTGTAGTATTTGTATTTTATGCAACAGAGTGCACTTTTGGACGTATGAAATTTATGTTTACGATAAATTCACTGTTTAACATAGTCTCTAAATATAAACTTTGATGGTACTGAAACCTAAGATCAAAGCGTAATATAGTAGGCTAAATAAGAAAAGTGAGCGAAATTCCGAGTCAACATTTTATAGCGTCGTGCTTCGTCGCTATTACTGATCGACGCCGCGACGAGAACGCGAATGCAAGTTTGAAAGGCCGCCGCCAAATCGGAGCGGAGATAAATTTTCACGTGGCGGAACGATCGCCGAAAAAGAGCATTATAATTTGCGATGCGCCGGAGCGATTAAAACATCCGGCGCCGCGCGGCGCGGCCTCGAAAGCCCCGTCGTCGTTTTATTGAAATCGGTGGGAAACGGGTTGATCGCCGCGAGGAGGGGGGACACACGAGCCGGCCGGATACACCGTCGGAATCGATTAACGCGATACATCGAACG
>NW_027583123.1:0-2696 GCF_028453695.1 Augochlora pura
TGTCAAAAATATTTACTTATGCTGTTTCCGTAGCATGTTAACACTTTATCGACCAACCGTAAAAATGTAGCTCAATGTTAAATTTTCGTTTCTATTTTGACTTTATTTATTTTCTTAATCGCGAGAGGTATCTAATATTTAGAAAATTATTTAGTAATATTGAAGTTTACGATAGTACAATCTAACAAGTTTATTTTAGTAATTGATATTAAATTATTAGTTACCAGGGCAAACGATTTATAGGCTACCAATCGGAGGAAAAAGCGGATTTATAGGCTACCGGTCAGCAAAGTGTTAACGATAACTTCGATTTTATGGAGGTGTTGTGACCACTTGAATTGGTTATATATAATAGTGGCGAATAATTTTAACAGTGATCTCTCAATTTTCTCTAAGCTATTAAACATCATATTAATTCCTGAACAATTTTCTTTGGCTATAGCCGATATAAAAAATCAGTGGAAAGCAAAAAAGGTCGCTAATAAAAAGTCAACAAAATCGAACGTCAATAATGGCATTAACAAAAATCTGTTCTCGTTAAACGATATACGCCCCTACATCAGCCAGATTTCAATTAAAAAGCTTTCTGTGGGTTCAATAACTTGAAAATAACAGATTTTTCTACATTCAGTCGGAACATGCCGCACGCATGACTGGCACAGCAGTGGATGCATTAGTAACTTGCATAGAGACCGTGCCGCACGAGGTTCGTTACAACTTTTTATCTCGTTGCACGGATCTCTATACGATGCAAGACTGACGTGATTCGATCTGCAATTTTTCGTTTATTCCTTAGTAATTCGAATAGTGTCACACGGAATTGGAATCACAGTTGTTGCATTGAGAGGATTGAAAAATTGAAGATACCAATTGTAACGCTTCATTCATTAAATAGAAACAAATCGTCCATGGAAATTGTACCCACTTTGTAGATATATTTTTTGTGAGGATCTTTTGCGTTTCCCATGAAAAAATAGTACACACGTGTCGTCGCCAGAGATAGATTTAAGATTCCACGAATAATATTAGGTTGGGGAAAAAGAAATCCATTATTTTTTCGGTAGACGGCTGTAGCGATCGATATCTGTTAAAGTATCGATCAAACCATTCTTTTTCTGATTATTACTTAGTCCATTCAGTTCTGAGCTACAGGGTGTTAAAAATGGAAGTCAACATTGAGAAAATTCGATACATTTTACAATTTTTCTTTGATAAAGGCGAAAATGCAAGTCAAGCGGCTGAAATTGTGAATGGTGCTTATGGTCCCGATACTGTAACAGCCAATTACGCGCAATTTTGATTTCGTCAATTCCGATCAGGAATTTTTAATGTTAAAGGTGCGCCTTGTACAGGTAGGCCTGTCGTAGAAAATGTAGACAAAATCACAGAAATAATCGAAGTTGACCGGCATGTTAGCATCGTAGTGTGACGAATCCAGACGTCACGAAAAAAACAACTTTTAAGATCGCGAAAACGGGTAATGGAGTGACAGCTTCAGGGCTTTAATTGAAACAAAACTGAACATTTTTTTATTGAGTTTACGCCTTATATACATCTAGTATGGTAGAGCCGCGTGCAGATTTCGTGGAGTGACCGGATGTAGATAGTGGAGTTCTGGGAAAGCAAGGGTGGTCCTCATAGTAGCATCGCCCAGGAGCTAAAGATTGACCATGAAACGGTTTTAACCGATCATTCCAAAGGGAATGAAATCGACCCGTTCCTTGAACGCATGGTGACTGGGGATGAGAAATGGATCACATACGACAATATTGTGCGAAAACGATCATGGTAAAAGCTCGGTGAAGCAGGTCAGACGGTGACCAAACCAGGAGTAACGGTCAAGAAGGTTCTGTTATGCATTTCGTGGGAGTGGAAAGGAATCACTTATTATGAGTTGCTTCCATATGGCCAAACAGTAAATTTGGATCTCTACTGTGAACAACTGGACCGTTTGAAGCTAGCGATTGACCAGAAGCGGCCAGAATTGGCCAACCGAAGAGGTGCTGTGTGCCATCGGGACAACGCCAGGTCACACATATCTATAGTGACTCGCAAAAAAATTCAGGAGCTTGGCTGGGACGTTTTGATGCATCCACCATATAATCCGGACCTGGCACCAAGCGATCATCATGTTTTTCTTGCATTGCAAAACTTCCTTAGTGATAAGAAATTGGCATCGAGAGAAGATTGTAAAAATCGATTACAAGAGTTTTTCGATAATAGGGACCAAGACTTCTACGAGAAAGACATTATAAAGACACCTTTAAAATGGCAACAAATTATAGGACGAAACAATGCATATTTGACCTAAATCGGACAATCCGAAACATGTTAAATAAAGTCTTGAAGTTCACGTAAAAATAATGGATTTCTTTCTCCCCAACCTAATACGTAGACGCTATCCTTCAACATTTTCGGCGTCATATCAGGCATATACAACTGACGGCAGAGATTTACGACTTTCAGGTCTCGACATCGTACAGTTCTTACTATCAAGGCTTTTGGGTATTAGCCGTGTTCTGGTAGAATTATTTCACCAACGTTTAGCAAGCATTGCAGCTAGATTCGTCAGAGAGTCTCACAGTCTGTGACTCACAGACACACCGACACTGGTCAGAACATAACCGATAACCTCGAGAGTAATAACTGCATACGAACGCCATTTTTGTTTTCTTTGGAGATGAGCAAAGTGTAAA
>NW_027583124.1:0-2696 GCF_028453695.1 Augochlora pura
CGATCAAAGGGATTCCGCGAAGTGCCGGCAGACAGTTCAAGCGGCGAGTTTTGAAATAGCTCAATTTTCCCGGTCCGCGATGGATTTCCATAGGGGTGGGATGCATAATTCATCGGTGGAAAGTCGGCCGAAACGGGCCGAGTTGGTGTTGGTAACGCCGTTCGAATTCGAGAGATCGATCGCGCCGCGATGCCCGCCGGGATTAGCGGTGAAATTGCGACAGGATGGCGCGGCGTTAACGCGCGGCACCGCGCGGCAACGACCGACGCGAACAATCATGCAAAACAGATTTTTATGGGCCAATCTCGCCCAGGAAGTATCGTAAACACCAATTTATTCGGCCCGGGTTATGGGCCGCCGTTGAAGTTCGTTAAACAAGCGGTGCAATTTTCATTTTGAAACACCCTCGCAGCACGGTGCTTATAAACAGTCGGCAAAAAAGCAACGTTTATTGACAGTAATATCGTCACGATTGTAATACAGTCTCGGTTAACAATGTAGAACTTATAAATAACATAAAAAGAGCGTTCGCAAAAGAGTAGAATAAATAAATAAATAAATAAAATACAGAACAAAAAGATGTCAAAAAGCCTATCTCTACAGAGACTGTAAAATTATTTTATTTTACATCTGTTTATTATTACCCCCCTTCTGCAAGCTAGAGATATTATATTTTTATTTAATACCGAGCCGAGTCACTGGTTAACAAATCTATGACGTATTTTACCTAAATATATTTTAAATATTCTATCTACAAAAATATTCCATTATAAATATTCTAAATAAATTCTATTACATTGTAAATATCATTATATATATAATCTCTTTGATAGAAATTACTAAGATGTACTAATTACTAAATTAATGCAATATAATTACAATGCAATTATAAATTAACTAATACAATATAAACGCGAGCCTTTTTATCAGTGTGAGAGTGACTATACTCCCACGTGCGTGCCGCTGGGTAACATCCCTTATGCATATGATATAGTTTGGAGTTCGATACTTTTCGCGGTGATTGCATATTGTTCAAATTCCGGGTGCTCCGGCAGTGCTTCGGGACATGTTCGTATGTGGAGCAGCTCGGGCGACAGAAGCACGCCTAGACAATCCAATTACCTCATCCGACCCGTAAATACAAATAGTCGAATCGATTAGGGAAGCGCTTTCCGCGGATTACAATCGGATTTAGTTGCTGTCTTAACGAATCGTCCGCCGTCTGGAGGCGTTCCCACACTGATCTAGTCCGAATCCCTTTCGGGAACGCCGATCGAAAACCCGTTCGCTCTCGGATCTATTCTTAGAGATCGATAGATTCTTATCGATCGATCTTCCACGGACGACGCTGTACCATTGTGTTGGCAAGAAAGTAATTTCGAGTTTTTAGCGTGACATAACTGATGACAAAGATATTGCCAACTCTCTTGCTGAAAAATTCAAACTAAACCCAAGCGATTGCAATTACTGAGTTCTGGATTTGGAGAACCAAGATCATCTACGCGCTTGTTAAATTCAATATGACAGAACCATCCAAGTAAGGATTTTTCTGACCCGACAGAAATCAAAAATGGAGTCCCCCAAGGATCAGTGCGCAGCGTATCGCTATTTCTAATAGGAATCAATGACCCAAGCGGTTGCTCCTCTGAGTTCTGGATTTGGAGACCCAAGATCATCAACGCGCTTATTAAATTCAATACGAAGGGTCCTATGCTATCTTTTATAGTAAATTTCTTAACCGACAAAACCATCCAAGTAAGGATTTTTCTGGCCCAACAGAAATAAAAAATGGAGTCCCCCAAGGATCAGTGCTCAGCTTATCGCTATTTCTAATAGGAATCAATGACATTGTGGACGGTATATGGCCAGTCAAAAGTCATCTTTTTGCAGACGACCTAACTACGACAATATATTATTAGCAATACGTACCCTCTGATGCTAACATAAAAGTGTCAGTAGATTTAATTACTTTAATTACTTTAACCCTTTCGCTACGGCAGTCCGTTCCGCGGGAGTTGCGCCGCTGAACGAGGCAACTGTGCGCATGATGCGCGTCGGCAGTCTTCGATCTTCGCACTTACGTCTTTAACCCTTTCGCGCCGAGCGCCGCATATACGCGGCATCCACTCGACGGATATATCCGCCGTTCGGCTCTGCAGGTTTCTATGTGGACGACGGATATATCCGTCGTTCGGCTCTGCGAGTTTCCAAGTGGATGACGGATATATCCGCCGTTCGGCTCTGCAAGTTTCTATGTGGATGACGGATATATCCGTCGTTCGGCTCTGCGAGTTTCCACGTGGATGACGGATATATCCGTCGTTCGGCTCTGAGAATATCCACGTGGATGACGGATATATCCGTCGTTCGGAGCGAAAGGGTTAAATTTAATTACTTTAAATTGAATTACTTTAATTACTTTAAATTGAATTACTTTAATTACTTTGAATTTAATTACTTTAATTACTTTAAATTTAATTGCTTTAATTACTCGGTAACGAGAGAAACGATTAGCAACGTTCGTTAAGCAAAGTATCCCGCAAACATGCGAATCGTCGGAGCAAGGCTTCCAGAAGAGAGCGCCCTAAAGCCATGAGCGACGAGGAGACACAGTATATTCGGCGAGGCTTTCCGTATAGCCGAAGCTCGTGCTCGCGACACCGTGCTCTAGGAAATCCGCGGGAGAGACGGCGACG
>NW_027583125.1:0-2695 GCF_028453695.1 Augochlora pura
CTGCCCATCGAAGTGCTGTCATCCAGCTCTGGTGGGGAGACACCCCCATCGGACATGGAGACATTGAAGAAGAGGAAACGGAACCCGAAGATAGATGCTTCATCGGAATCCGTTTCGACGAGGACAATAACGGATACCTCGGGGAACACGCTAGTCAGCTGCGTGAGGAAGGTGGGGCAGGCGGCAAAGTTACTGCAGACCCACGTAAGATCCGTAGGGAGCGCGAGTGGGTTAACGCGTGCCCACTTAGCTCAAATTGTAAGCGAGGTCAACGCCCTCCAACGGGCCTGCAAAGGCTTATCCCCAATGGACCGCGCGACACCAGTCCCTGACGTGACAGAGGCCCAATGCCCGACTGAGACTGACGAGACAAGACCTACCGGTGTCCCTGAAACCAGTGAGGTCGGGACGCAAACTGAGCCGGAGGTCTCGAATAAAAGCACGGTAGCTACCCAAACCGCAGACGTAGACGCGATTGGGGTAGAAAAGCTGAAGGCATGGCAGGACCGCGGACAAGAATGGGAGGAGCTTCGCCCACTGCTGAGCCGGGAATGGGAGACAGGGGCAGTACCGGAAGTTAAGATCCGAGGGGCTGTCATGACGAACGAGCAAGCCTGGGAGGATGCTGCTTGCTTTTTACCGTCCGACATGGTGTCGGGAAGTAATCAGTGCGAGAACATCCTCAAAAAGCTCCCGGGGGTGGATGAGCTGAAAGAACAAGGGTTGGAGGTCGGGAGGGCTACATATCTGACCACCTGCTCCACCGTCCCAAGTAGAGATGGAGGAAGAATCAGTAAGGAGAGGTACGTCTTCCTGGTGGCGGACAGACTAAACCGAGAGTCTCCCTGTGACCCGGAGACTACTTTCAAGGGAGCAAAAGCGCTACGGGACCTACTGGTATCTACAAGTAGGTCAAAAATTAACGTCCCTGCCCACCCAGGGATCTCAGCAAATGCCTTCTGCAAGATGCTGGCGGCTCTGCTCCTTGGTACGGACATAGAGGCGACGGTCTGGGCCCCAACGGGGGAAAAAACCGGAGACAGAGGCCGCAAGAGGGGGGTGACGCAGGACAGGAACGAAACCATTGTGGTGCGGGGGGAAGGACAATCCTACGCTCAGATGCTGCGTAATATTAAAAACAGCGTAAACGCGGAGAAAGAGGGCATCCAAGTGACCGGGGTCAGGTCAACAGATAAAGGTGACTTGGCCATCACGGTCAAGGCTGTCCCGGGTAAAGCAGAGGCCCTCCGCGATATTGTGAACAACCGGGTAAGCGGGGTGAAGGCGGAAATACGGCTGGTGCGAGGAGCTATGAAGGCCCTCCACCTAAGGGATCTCGCCGTGGACACGACGGCCCAGGAAATACAGGCGGCAGTGGCCCGCGAATTCCCGGGAGCCAGCGAGGGGACAGTGCAGGTCAGGGCACTGAGGCCGGCGTTCGGGGGCAGGCTAAATGCCACGCTCATCACCACGCCAGAGCTAGCAAATAGAATGCTCGCAAAAAACAGGATCCAGGTAGGATGGGCAACCTGCAGGATTAGGGCGCGAGAAGAAGTAGCACAATGCTACAAGTGCAGGGGTTATGGGCATCATGCCAGGAATTGCACCGGCCCGGACAGATCTAAGCTGTGCAGGAGATGCGGCGAGGAGGGACACATGGCGGCGGCCTGCAAGGGCGATGAAAAATGCGTCATATGTCAAACTGCGGGGCACAGAGACGGTAGACCCAAGTGTCCTGAATACAGACGGGCACTCGAAGTAGCCAATGCTACTAGACGTGGGGCTGGCCCCAAAAATGACGCCATGAAGCGTAGCACCACGACGGGTGACGATGGGCGCGGGGTAAAACAGTTACCTTCCATTGCTATCGCTACCACCAAGCTCCCGGAGCCAGGGGCGGTAACAGCAGTCGTCCTCCCAGACGACGAGGCTCACACAATCCCTCCCCACAAGGGGAACCAGGCCTCGTGGAACCGGAGGACCAGGAGGAGGAGGAGCGGCGCAAGGAAGAGTGATTCCGAGGACGATCCTCCTAGCGAGGCACTGACTACGCCACCAATGGTGGAAATGGGAACAAGTCTGCGGCCCAAGACGAAGGGGGAGACTCCCAAATAAAATTCGCGGACACAGACAGGGGAACCCGCAGGGGAGCAGGCGTGAGAACCTGCGCGACACCAAGACGCCGGAGGAACATAAGGAGAGGCCCCACCCGGGCTCCAGTAACCGGTACCAACAGACGATGGAGAATCCTCCAGATTAATTTAAATGGGTGCCGGTTAGCTCAAGATCTAATGGCCCAAACGGCTGTGGAGTGGGGGGCGGACGTCGTGGTCATTTCAGAACCGTGGTCCGTCCTTCAAAATTGGCACGCGGACCCCTCCGGTAAAGCGGCGATATGGATCACCGACCGGGGGATTAGGTCCAATGACAAGATCAGGACAGCGGGGAGTGCGGAAGGAGTAGTGGCGGTGGAGCTTGACCGGGTGACAATACTCAGCTGCTACTTCTCCCCAAATATCCCCTATACCGACTTCGAACTCAGGCTTGAAGGACTTGAAGACATTCTGGCGACAACCGACACTAGACGAACCCTGGTGATGGGCGATTTTAACGCGAAGTCTCCGGCATGGGGATCAAGGAAGATGGATGCCAGGGGATCCGCAACCATGGAGCTTGCCGGGCGGTGTGGGCTCGC
>NW_027583126.1:0-2695 GCF_028453695.1 Augochlora pura
TTAAGCTCTCTCTCCACGAATACGACGAGCGAGTTGGATGTCTTTAGGCATGATGGTGACACGCTTGGCGTGGATGGCGCAAAGGTTGGTGTCTTCGAACAGACCAACAAGGTAGGCTTCGCTGGCTTCCTGAAGAGCCATCACAGCGGAGCTTTGGAAACGCAGATCGGTCTTGAAGTCCTGAGCAATTTCACGAACCAGACGCTGGAACGGCAGCTTTCGGATAAGAAGCTCGGTACTCTTCTGGTATCTCCTGATTTCACGAAGAGCTACCGTTCCAGGTCGGTAGCGATGGGGCTTCTTTACTCCACCAGTGGCTGGGGCACTCTTACGAGCGGCCTTTGTTGCCAACTGCTTACGTGGAGCCTTTCCACCAGTTGATTTACGAGCGGTCTGCTTGGTACGCGCCATTATGTCTTCGAAGGTTGCAAAAACACAAAGAACTGAAGTACGTCCAGATACGTGACTCAACAACGAATGCGTAAGTGCCGCTTGGGAGTCGTAGTTTTATGCGCTCCGGTCTACCGCAGCGCGACGCTGATTGGCTGAGTGCGTAGTGGTGGGGAGACCGGCCATGAAGGCATAAAATGAAACGAGTAGAGCCGAATAGCAGAGTTCCCTTGTGGACGTTGAAGAGATCACATCTTATTCGATCATCATGACTGGCCGTGGAAAGGGAGGAAAGGGTTTGGGAAAGGGAGGAGCAAAGCGTCATAGAAAGGTTTTGCGTGATAACATCCAAGGTATCACTAAACCAGCCATTCGTCGTCTGGCTCGTCGTGGCGGTGTGAAACGTATTTCTGGTTTGATCTATGAAGAAACTCGCGGTGTTTTGAAGGTTTTCCTTGAAAACGTTATTCGCGACGCCGTTACCTATACCGAGCACGCTAAAAGGAAGACTGTGACTGCAATGGACGTCGTGTACGCTCTGAAGCGTCAAGGAAGAACCCTCTACGGTTTCGGTGGTTAATTTTTCTATTTCGACCATCATACTCATCAAAACGGCCCTTTTCAGGGCCACCAAATATTTAACAATGAAAACGCTCCATTTCGACAGTTATTCAATTTTTAATATACTATTCAATCCTGATATACTATTCAATCCTCTTAGATATATATTTCATGAATTTCAGGCTGTATGAAAATTATAGAATGAATTTAGCTTTCCGATAGATTAATTATTTGGTTTTAGAATTGAATTGTTAGTTGTAGGTTTATCATCAGCATTTTTTTATATAATTTAGCATATTACATGTATCTCAGATTTTTCCCAATTTCAAATCTGAGTAGTTGCGTCAACGGTTGGTATGAAAGTATTTTAGTGTCGGTCGCATTTGCATTGTTTCTGTATTATTATTGATATAGAAACGCATATATACGTTTCTAAATTCTGAAACTGTTCTTGTAAGCCTAGATCTTAGTGGCATTTCGCTGTCGAAAAAGAACGAAACGCAGCATAAGGACGAACCTAACCTCCGCCTTTGAAGTCACCCCTATAATCGATCTTCGAACCGCAGAAATTAACCGCTTTACATGCTTAACTTCTATGGCAAAATGTGAAGCTTGGAGCGTAATATTATTGAAATCCGTGTATGAAATATATATATTTTTGCTCTGATGGAAAAAAATTACAATATCAATGCGAATACAAAACATATAATCTCTATGAAATATCCTAAAATTTGACCCTTCCACTAGATTAGTAAATTTCAAATTATCTTGTACTTTCTGAAACGGTTATCATTATCGACTAGTCTGCAAGAAATTCACACGTACTTCTTGTACAAAAGGTTAAATCGTATACACGTTCCTCTACACAGGAAGTAGATTTATGTATAACAAATTCGTATTCGTTTCTATGCATTTATAACCCGTACGCTATGGACTACATACATTTTTTAGTCTTTTAAACACATATCATGACTAAAAGGAATCCAAAATCATTTTAAAATTATGTCACAGCAAATATAGAGAATAGCTATATGAAAATATTTAGTTGAATAGGAACAATGTCTGCATTTTAAAAAATTGTTGGCCCTGAAAAGGGCCGTTTTATCAACGTAGAAGAGGCGTTTACTTGGAGCTGGTGTACTTGGTAACAGCCTTGGTTCCTTCAGAGACTGCGTGCTTGGCTAATTCGCCAGGTAACAGGAGCCTGACAGCGGTTTGGATCTCCCGGGATGTAATGGTCGATCTCTTGTTATAATGAGCCAGACGAGAGGCTTCAGCAGCAATACGTTCAAAAACATCATTAACGAAACTGTTCATGATGCTCATGGCTTTACTGGAGATTCCAGTGTCAGGGTGCACTTGCTTCAACACCTTGTAAATGTAGATTGCATAGCTTTCCTTCCTCCTCCTCTTCTTCTTTTTGTCAGTCTTGCTAATGTTCTTCTGGGCCTTACCAGCCTTCTTCACAGCTTTTCCGCTCGCTTTAGGAGGCATGATTGAAGTTTCTTCGAGAGCTCGTAACGTTCACTCTGAGAGACCTGCAGCTGGAATGCGTTCGGCACCAGTAGCGACCTGTATTTATATCACTGAGAGGGAATAGTGGCGCACCAATCGCGTGCGAGCTCAAGCTGGCGGCCATATGTCTGCATTCCCGCCATTATCATAGCGATGCTGACATCTGCTTTTACTGAACGACCGGGGAGGCCACGTAAAACTGTGGCTGTGATTTTCTCATTGTTAGGGG
>NW_027583127.1:0-2694 GCF_028453695.1 Augochlora pura
GGGTTTGGCAGGGAAGTTGCAAATCCTGGTAGCCTCCCCTCTCCCCCGTTGCTCCTCGAGGCCCGTGCACCTTGGAATAGGAGTGAGAGTGTCGATCAGAGAACCAACGACGTGTCACTCGTGGGACAGATCTGCCGGAGATTTACGACCCCCGGTGGACGAGTGCCGAGCAGAAGTGCATCCCTCTAGCCAGGACTGCCCGCAAATTCGATGGATAATTCCGAATCTGCGTAGAGCGGCCGTTTGTCGATAGTCGGAATAACCGACGGGACATCGGCCGTCTTGGACTATAGAGGTTGAGACCGTGGTTTCCTTGGCTTTCCAAGGAGGCATCGGTGCGGGTAAAAGACGGCTCATTCAGGACGGATTCACGACTGAGTGGCCCCCTTCTCGCTGGAGCACGCGTTTCGCTGTTGCCCAGCTGAGTTGGGAGAACAAATAGCTGATTGACAGCATTACTCATTCTGTTGGTGGCTCCGGCCATTATTTATTATTTACAGAATCCAGACGCAGCCGAACTCACGCCCGGCGTCAGGGAATCACCGACCGCGCCAGAGGAATCGGCCGAGACGACCTCCAGGAGCCGATAGAGCCCTGTAGAAGGAGACGAAATAAACCGACTGGGTTGCATTTTTAATCACCGAGAGTAGATTCTGTTCAAGACCTTTCACGCTCTCCTTTCCCTCAGTTCCGACACTCCGTTAGAGTCACGGTTAGCCGATCTCCTAACAACAATAGTTATTTGTAATTTCCAGATCTGAAAGTTTGATTCGTCCTTCAGTTTCTCTATCTGTATCGTTTCTTCACCGTTTGATCCTTTATTACAGGTAGCGATCTTTAATTTCTCGACCACCTTTTTCTTTTTACACGAGCGAGGTATTTTAATTTTTTAATTTTACTTTTCAATTTTTAATTTTTAGTTTTTACTCCAAACTGGGCCCATAACCTGTTGAGGTTTTTAATGTTTTTAATTAATTAGAAGCGTGGTTCTTAATATTATGTGTTTTACTTTATTGGGTTGTTCTCCGATACACGTGGTATCTGTTCTATGGAAGTGATTAGACTAAAAACTTGGATGAGTCATAGTACAGAGGATGCCTAATTAGACACTAGGTGTCGTTCTGCTATTTATCGGTAATGTAGGATTTATCAGTTATTCCACAACAAAAACGGCTGAATTAACCGCGACTTTAAAGACCGATAAAACGCGAGCGAACGAACAATCGGACACCAACCGTCGAACCGAAACGACGCGACGGAGCCCTCCAACCTCGCCAGGGCTAATTCAAAAACGTACTTTTATGACCGCGTCGGAAACAGGCAAAATCCGCGACTCAACAACGCACACGGCATACGCATGCCCAGAGCTTCAAGGCTTGACCGTAACCGAACGAAAGTCAGTCGTTGACAAGGTCAAACTTTGCAAATTTACTCAAAACCAAATTTACTAGTCGAATGACTAAAACAATCGACAACCTACACACAACCGACGACATACACGCAACCGTTACGATACAAAACTTTTACTTCCGATGGACAATCTGCGCGGTCCAACTCTAGCTTAACACTTTCAAATGACTCACCACAAAGGGAATCACATGGCACTTCATGCCTGTCTTATCTCCGCATTTCGGGGATAGTGGGAAGCAATCACGAGGTCTTTAAATCATCATATCAAACAGGTCGTCGGTCAAGAGTCGTACATTCGAACAATTCAACGCCTTGTTATAAAGGTTGAATCCACATTAAATTCACGTCCGCTTATCCTCTCATCTTATCCGAACGAACTATCACCCTTAGCTCCTCATCACCTCCTGATTGGTGGTTCGCTAACGGCCGTTGCTGAGACTGATTTCAGAGCAATCCCGGACAACCGGCTGTCGGACTGACAGCATATTCAGAAGTGGATGGAAGGGCCTCGTCTTATTCGCGAAGGGACAATCCTTCCGCTGAAAGAAGACAGCCTATCTCCCTTACGCTGTCACTCAGGCTAAGTGCAACAAATCCATCCAGGAGCTGATGGCATCATCAGAGCGGTTACCGTTCCAACCGCAGACGGCGTTTACGAGAGGAACGTCAAGAAACAGGCACCACTTCCCGATTCAGATTATTCATCGAAGTGTGGTGATAATTAGAGACATTATTCGAGCGACAATAAATCTAAGTCCAGTCATCGCGCAAATATTGATCAATCGTATTGATTAACGGGGGGGAGCATGTTTCGTCCCGAAGGAACACTCGCCTGGAGCTTCTACCGATGCGGTTTATGACACGGACGCGAGGAAGGTTATTTTTGAAAAGAAGACCCTTTTTACATCTGGCGACCAGAAGCATGCTAATTTCATTACCGTCTTCCTCAATAACCATTACGTGTCATAAAGTTAAGATTTCTAAGAGAACTTCCTAATAGCATTTTTGAAGCCCACAGCCGGGACGTGCCGTAAACCGGGTAATCCGAAGGGTCACACTACTCGAGTACGCGACGCTACCGTAACCGTCGAAGGCTGACCTGGACGATTTCCCGTAGCACCTTTAACGCCATAATTCACAGATATACAAACATCTTCGCACGCGACAAGAGGGTGTCACCAAGTCAACGGAGGCACTGATTGGTACTATGCAGCAGTAGTTAAAAACCAATCAGTGTCCTTCTTACATACCGAATTCCAAGTTCTCGCGGAACCCCCAAAAAGG
>NW_027583128.1:0-2694 GCF_028453695.1 Augochlora pura
GAAGTCGAAGGGTTTCCGCCCCCATGTCGATGCTCCTAACGTGGCTTCAAATTCCATCATCTAATCACAGAAACGAAAGAGGAAGTATCCTTTATCGTCGACAATTCGACGTTGAATTTCCCATCGTCGGGAAAATTCAATCTAGAAGAAAAGCATCGAATCACACGAGATCGCGATTCCCGCGCGTCGTCTTCCACGGCGAGGCTCGCGAGAATAATCGAAACGGCAACGAAAAAAGAGATTGTGTTCCGACTGAACGGCCGTAGACACACTTATCAGATACATCGACAACAGCTCTACCAGGCACAAACGACCCCGGAATATCTGCCAGAAACTTGATTCCCGAGCTCGCCGCTCCCTTGGTTTCCTCCCGTCGTCGAACCGACGACGATATCGTCCCCGGCGCCCGCGACAACCGCGACGACACGAGCGTGAAATAAAATTTACCGTTGATCGGACAGACTTTGTACAGTCTGGTCCAGTAAGTCGATCGGATTAATGTCGACAATTTATTGCTTATTTACGCGTGCCGCGTGATTCGTGGTTCCTCGGGCACCCCCGTTTGCTGCGAGAAACTTTGAGATTTTTAATAGAGCAGGTTCAAATGAAACAAAAATTTGCTTCTAAATATTTAATACTTATTAAATTCCTTTTCACGAGAGAGGTGACTCTAGGCATCATACAAGTTGTTTTATCATGTTCCAGAATAATTTTTAAGTCATCAATGTTGTTTATATTTTAAAAAACTTTCGAAAAAGAGTTTCATGTGCGATAAGACTCGATTTCATATGCTTAAAATAGGTTTAGGGCTATTTTTGATTTAGGGTTGAAATAGCCCTAATTAATATTGATTTTAGAAACTATGTAAAGCCAGTTTCTAGCTCATTGAACATCGAAACATTAATTTAATTACTGATACTGAACCTATAAATAATTTTGATCATTCTACAAATTATCAAGTCAATTTATTATAAAGCCGTAAATAAATTTAATCTTTTAAAGTAACAATTAAGAATGTCCACTTAAAAACGTTGCGTTTGTGATCAAAGTAGGCTCAGATTAAATAAAGATTTGATATTTAAAAAATAAAGTCAGCGTCGATTTAATTAAAAAATAAACCAACACGTTTAACCTAGAAATGTCTCCGTATTTTGACAACAAAATAAAGCAACGACGTGCTATTAAAAATAAGTTTCTGCCCAACCATTGCCTCGGTAAAAATGACGGCCAGCAAAGCGGTCGTAGCGGTGAATAGGTCCAGGCAGAAAAATACCAAGTGCCGCGCATGAAAAACAGGGCTTCCCCGGGGACGTTCTCGCCGGTAACAGATCCCGAACTTGTCCACGGAAGACATTATTGCACGCGACTGTACTCTCGGCAGGGTTTCTTTGTGCGGGCGCTTTTACGCACGATAGATATCCCGGTCAGCGTCGATTGCCTTCAAAAGGCGGAACGAAATTTTCCGTGGGATCGCATGTTAGACCGATAAGGGTGTCTCGTCCTTCGACGAGCAGCGCGATACGGTGGCCCCTTTGTCGGTCACCCTTCGAGCTCGTTGGCGTTCCCCGTCTGGGTTAATCTCGTCGTCGAAATCGGTTCCAATTTCCGCGACGAAAGGGAGAACGACCAGAAAAAAATATAACAGAGAGGAGAAAAAGAAAACGACGAGAACGAGAAAAGAGGTGGCCGCGGGAGGGTGGCGAGCGCGCGCGCGCGCGCGTGTGCTCGCGCAACCCCTCTCCTCTGTCGACGGCGTTCAGGGAGCGGATTTTAATCAGTCGATGGCTCATGCGAATTAGAATGGGCTAAGAGCGGATCGATTTTTAATCTCTGTAAGAGACTCGAGGGAAACGAGCGTTATGCTCGCGCCCGAGCAACCCGTTGCACGGTTTAACCCTCGAACGCCGGATCAGAGGGTCAATTTCACTTGACCGTGGTCATCGTTCCACGGTTGGTACGTTACGTTTGTGAACGCGGTTGCCCCGTTCCATTGCGAGATAACGGAACCCCATGGAACAAGAGACGGTTCTGTGACTCCGTGTTCCTTGGAATATACCAGGCCATGCTACTAATAAGCAGACTGCGGACCTTTGGGCGAAATAAAAATTGCCTTCCTTGGTTAATAAAATATATATTTTTATTCTTAATATGATGAGATTTTATCTAAGAACGGGTAATTAATATACAAAAGTGATATAAAAAATATAATATGTGATATATAAAATGATGTGACATAACGGAAGATGGGAAATTAATAAAAATTAAATTTTTGTGTGCTTTAATTATTTTAACCATTTCTAACTTAATTATTTTAATCAGTTAACAATAATATAAAATTTTAGAAGTTTTTAAATAATTCTGCTATTTGATATTCACAGTCTATTAATAAAAACAACTGCTGCAATTTTTTCTGTATTTAAAATTGTGCCTTGATCATAAAGTCTTCAAATCCGCAGTCTAGCAATTAGCTTCTCCTACTTAATTCTTGCAGGAAACTTCACTGGCATTCATCCAAGCTATTTCCTTTTGTTTCAAAAGGGTTTGGTTGTAGACGAGAAAAAGATTATATAGAATTTCTCCAATAAATAGTAGTAGGATCTTTTTTAAATGGAAACCAGCAGATATTAGACGCGAGACTGTCATCAATATTACTATATTGTAGTTAGTCATCAATATTACTATAGTATTGGAAAT
>NW_027583129.1:0-2694 GCF_028453695.1 Augochlora pura
TTCTAAAGGAAACGGCAGACGATTACCAGAAATAATCGGCGCTTACGGGAAAATACAATTGGCGAGCCAACTATGAACGAAAAGTTAAGACACTTTCCGGCGGCGTTTCTCCGCAATCAGAGGGTCAGATTTCAGCCGGGTGCCCGGCGTAAGAACTCATCGTTAAAGCCTGTAGACTGTCGCGGTACGAGAGAGGAAGGGTCCCGCAATCACCGTGATTCTTAATCTGCGCGGGAAGGGAAGGGAAGGGAAGGGAAGGGAAGGGATGGGAAGGAAGGGTTTCGGGGAACCCGAGGCTTGGTGAAAAATATCAGAGCTTACCGCAGTAATGGACCAGGATATGAAGAGTGCCGGCATGAATCCGGGAGTCGCACCAGGAACCAGCGTCGACCTGGGGCTCGAACAGAGAGAGATCGAGACCCTCCATGTCGCTCTCGCCGCAGGAGTCGCTCAGAGGCTCGAAATTACCGGTGTTCGCCAGCTCGTCCTCGTTCGTGATATCCTCGGATAGATTCTCGCCGCCGCTGCCGCCGCGGCAGCGTGTCGGCGTTGTCATCGCCATTTTCCCGGCGTATCTCGCACCGCACGCGAATGCGTTTTATTTCTCGCTCGACGAGCTACGAGAACGAGCCTCGATGACGCTTCCGATCGGCTGCGGGACCGGGGCACTTTCGCCGACGGATTTTCTCGCGCGCGCGCTAGCCGGACCGCTAATTCATATCGCTCCTTTTGCTTGCGTCGCAGCTTTCGATGGGAAAACTGAAAGCACAATTTATCCTGTCGTGGTGCGCGGGACGAAAGTAAACCGTGGCATATCGAAACTCGGCGCTCGTGACATAGTTACCAGTTGCAGCTTCGCTGCTCTCTCTCTCTCGCGAATTAATCCTAGGTCGCGTTAATGGCCGTTCCAATAACGCGGCAGCGTGCGACGGTCGGTTTTCTTGGTTTGGTTACAAAATCAGCTTTGGTTGAGTCTATGAAATACTCTAAATGTACCTACTCTGTTTAGCAGATTCGCTGACAGCGTTAATGCTTTGTTCTAAAATTACAGTACTTCCCGAGGGATTCCTGAGATCGTTTGAAGTAACTTTCACCTTTATAAAAATTTCCTCCGATGCCAATGAGAGCACAAAGCCAGTTCTACTCATTGTTAACAACTCGCAAACAAAGCCTCAGATTGCATTTTCGCCTAGGAAAAATTACTTTAAATAATCTCAGAAATTCCTTACTTTCTTTGCGACACATTTTTGGTGCACACCTTTCAAAGTGGTCGCAGCAGTTAGCTGATTAAGAGTAAACGTCCAAGGAAAACATTTATCTTTTCTATTATCTTAAAGAAGCAGAGGTTATCTATGAAGAACTGCCTAATTGGTTGGTTGAAAATTAATGAGTCTTTAAACGTCACCATTATCATTAACCCTTTGTCTACTGTTGGCGCCTATTGGCGTTCGAAACATGTGGCTTCCCGGTACTGTAGGCGCCAATAGGCGTCAAGATCAAATTTCGAATCCGTTTATTATTAAATTTGATTAATTATATATCGTGTAATATTTATGTTATATATTGTAATTAAAGCTTAAAATTATTGTTCACTTCAAGTAATATCGGTTTAATGTAATAGAATTCATTATATTGAATATTTTAATATTCAAAAACAATATTCGGAAAACTACGGCTATGCCAAAGTCTGCCGTAGCCAAAGGGTTAATATTACTACAACTCCGAGAAGCGTACGATTTCTTTCAATATTAATTATCAGTAATGCACATTTGTTCACATTCAAATAGAAAAGGCTCTCGATTTTTCGAGTTCTGTTTAATCGAGGTTCTGCATTATTCGAGGTGCTTCAACTTTGCGATACGATCTCGGTTATGCGAATAGGTTTCGAAGACGTCTTCGAAACTAGACAGCGAAGAATGGAACATATGCAACTAAACAACAATCTATTACGTCATTTTTTAAGAAAGTTTAATATATAATTACTGAATTATGTAATTATGTAATTAAACTTAAATACATCTACAGTATTACATCATCAAAATGGTTTTTATGATTTTATCGCACGATTTACGGATGTTTATCGATCCTTCCGCAATGTGCGATAATTATATTGACACTACAGATTAATAAGTAATTAATTGTAATATCGATAATAGCAGTTAAGGGTTAAGAAATGTTATATTACATTTGTATTTTTATTATTCCAAAAGGAATCGCATATGTTATCTAACCTGCTCAACAACTGCGAAAATCAACGAGGAGTTTATTATTTATTTTAAAATCCAGATATTTAAGGATTCTATATTTTAATAAATATAAAAATATTGATAATCGATAACGTGATAGTATTTTTGTGTTTCTAAAAATTGTTCCGCTCTAACTTTGTTAAAATGAAGTTATATGAGCCGTTCAGTGCACACATCGACTAACTCCATAAAACAAAAAGTCAAGAAACGCGATGAAACGATGTACATTGTTTTTTAAAATTCCTGTTATAACATAGATTCACATATATAATGTAGAATGCATAAATACAGATATAGCTTTCATTTAACGATGTATAAAATTAACAAGAAAGAATAGCCAAAAAATAATCGTCGGTAATGTTACAGTTTTTATGTGACCGGTGGAGTTAATCAATTTGGCAACTGAAAAAAGCAGTAAAGTTAAATTCAGTCTTTAAATTTTTAAGTT
>NW_027583130.1:0-2691 GCF_028453695.1 Augochlora pura
GTGTGCGCGCCGCCGCCCGCGTAATTGAGATTTCATTCACGCGCGGCCCGGCCGATTAAACTTTTATCCCGCTGAATAATGCGCGCCCGTATCACAACCCTTTCCGCGGTGGAGCCGACCTTCGCGAATGACGTGTATTAACATAAATAAGGGGACGTTGTTGGGGGATGAGAAATTTAATGGCGGCGCGAGGCGAGTTCGGCTCGAAATGCGCAATCTGTATGTGCGACGGTGCATTTCGTAGTGCCGGCGATTTCGTTGGAGCCTTTTTGCGCGCGGCTTCTGTTCTCGTTGGCGGATTTGACGAATATCGGGCAACGCGTTTTGTCGATGAGAAAATAATTCGATGGTAGTCTAGAAAAATGCGAATTCACGCGAAAGAGTGTAGTTGAATCTACAGTTACTGCGGTGAGAAGTTTCTTTTGGAAGCTTGAATAATTTCGTGGACGAGAATGAGATGACATATTTAACCCTTTGCACTCCGTTGTCCCCTCTCAGGGGACATCGTAATTCTATTATAAATATATATGACTAATACAATAGTATATGACTAAACATTAATGTTTATTAGCGATTTGCAACTATTTCTCGATGTCTACAAATTCATATAAATCGAATATTATTATAATAATATTATATATACATATACATATATACATATATAACGTATACTATATAATAATATAAATGTTCATAAGCGCTGATAGGTAACATCCATGTTGGCGCGGAGTGCAAATGGTTAAATATTGAATGCGAGAGCAGAGAATTTTATTCCGACTTCAAAGTGTGGTATGAACGATAATAATTATTTATTTTTCGATGGGATAAATCCTCCGTTTATAAAAATAATAACGTGGCATTATAAAAATAAAAACGCGAGTACAGATAAAATATAAAAAGACAGAAAAATATAGAATACTTAAATAAAGAATACTTAAATAAAAAGGCAGAAAAATTGAAATAGAGAAGAAAATATACGTGAATATAGTTTGATTAGGTGGACGGAGACGAAGACGAAAAGCGAGTAGCAATTACGGTAGTATGTTTGAAGTAAGAATAAGAGTTATAAAATTAATCTAGTTCATGACAATAACTAAATTTAGGTTATCGAACAATAATTATTTCTTTTTATTTTATTATTATTGTATATTTTTAAGGAAAATTTTTTTATAATTTTAATAGGGTTTGAATTTATATTAGTGAATTTATATTGAATTTATACTGTTCCACATGATTCTGGTAAAAAAAAAGAACGTCTTCAAAGAAACGTCGAGCTATAACCTAAAAATCCCAAGTCGAACTCGTCAGATTTGGCGCGACGGAAGGTCAACGCTTATTCAAATAGAGAACAGCGCGAGACTCGAGCAGCAAAAGTATTTCAGTGCACCGTCTTATCCCATCCAACTTATCAAAAATCATTTAAAGCGACGCAATCTCATGTAAATCCAACGGAGAATGTCCGCGTTACATAAAGATCCGCTATTCGGCCGGAGTACGCCAGGCGCGGAGAACGAACGTATCGTGCGACACCGCGAAAATGGCCACTTATTTTCCAAATATACGATCGCGAAAAAACCGAAGAAAAACGCCGGTCTAAATTCGAGCGCCGCGATGGCAGCGCGTTCGTCGTCGTCGTCGTCGTCGTCGTTGGTCGCTATCGATTTTACAGTCTCCGAACAGTTTAGATAACACGGCCGGGGCCGTAGCTGGTCGCGGTTTATCGAGCGCGATCGGTTTACGGGACCGGGATCGTGTTTTTCCAGGCGATCGCGATTTCCGGGGCCGTTAAGGCGCCCCGTAACGCGGATAAATATCCCGGCAGGCCTCGAATTGGATCAAATCGGGGTACATTACCTTATCTCTAGCGGACCGTAAAATGACGAAGCAACACTTTCGCTGTCTGTCGCCCTGGTTCTCGCCCCCCTACCCCCCTCCCCCGGTACCCCCCCCGACATATGTCCGAGGGACCCCGCGGCTCGGTTCGCGTACGGCCGGGGGAGACCGCTTTCGGTCGATCGGCGAAACCGGCGCTGCGGATCGCGCCTGCGTGTATCGATTCCGCGCGCTCGATCTTTCTCGTTCGGAACATTGCGAAATTATTCCGCGGTCCGCCGGTCACGTTCCCGCCGCGAGAGCTTTCCGATCCCGGAATCGATTCGAAACCGATCGGACGACGCGACGAGAATTCCTCAGAAAAGTCTATACGAATTCGACCATGCCTACATAACCTGTACACATTACTATTATTATTATTATCATTACTATTATTATTATTATTATTACCATTATTATTACTTGTTAATTAACCCCTTGCGCTATAATAACGAGTCAGACTCGTGATAAAGATTCCACGAAATTTCTACTAAATATGAATATTATTAATTTCCTCTAAATCGAAATCAAATTTAATTTTTCTATTATCAAAATCTAGAAACGAAACTACATGAAGACAATAAAGCAAACAAAAATTGTCTCGTCCTATTATTAAAAATATTATGGCCCAATAAGTGTCAATTAACAGAGCGTGAAAGGATTCGTAGTGCAAGGGGTTAAATCGGCAAAACGCTCTTTAGGGCACAGAATGTAATTCGATAACCTGCCATAATCTGTACACATTGCTATTATTATTATTATCATTACCATTATTATTATTATTATTATTACCGTTATTATTATTATTTGTTAATTAAA
>NW_027583131.1:0-2691 GCF_028453695.1 Augochlora pura
TTTCGTTCTGCGTGTCCTCGGACAAAGTGCTATCGGTCAACGAGCAACCGACAACAGATCTGCCGGACTTATCCGAATACCCAGAGTCGATAACAGTGGTGGTCTCGTCGATCCTGAAAAGTCTCTTGGTCAAATTTCGGGAACCCTTATAGGTCGCGTCCCAAGGAGTGGAAGTATACTCCGCCTTGCTGTCGCTGTTGATCGGACTGACACTCGGCGATTGAGCCGTGTTAACTGACCGTCTTGACATCACGCTCAACAGCGAACTTGTCCGGGGTAGTTTGCACCTGGACACGGGGATCCAGTAAACGGAATCCTCGTCATTGCCTCTTTCGAGCTGTAGAGATTTTTTGGAGTCCAAAATATTATCGAAGTCGAAGGTTCTGTGACTGTCGTCGTTCGTCTGCCTTGGAGACCTTTGTTCGGAGTCGCTGCTGTCGGTGTCCTTCGGCGAGACGGAGGTAGTGCAGGATTTCACCTCCGATTCGTATCCACCTCCACTTCCCAGATCTTCTTCGTCTTGAATACAACGAATCGTTTCGTTGAGCATCGACGAGCTGCTTCGTTTTTCCAGAGTGCTCACCACGCTTTTCACAAAGCTATTATGCACCCCGACGACCTGTTTCTGCCTTGGTAGCGAAGATGGACTGGTAGATCTCTCTGCCAGTGCCTCTATGATTCCTCGAACAACGCCCTTCTCCTTGGGAGCCAGCTTGCTCCTAACAACATTGTTCAACTCCGTTGATTTTCTCCGCGAGTTCAAGAACTTGGTTACCGGGGAGTCTAAGTTGACCTCCGGTTCAGCTTTACCACCATCCTTCTGCTGGAACGGTGTCCTAGGAAAATCCTTCTGCATGCGCGGCTGTTTCGATTTATTCCATTCGAGAGTGGATTTTTTCACAGAACAGTCCTGATCGATTATGCTGTGCTCTACCCTCTTTACTATATCCTTAACCAGGGTCGAAGAATTTCTCGAGTTAGGAGAATCTGCTGTCTCGCAAATGATGGAATTAATGGATCGGATGTTCCTCTCCAGCAAACTCTTCAGTCTCTGACTAGGTTTCGGCGTTTCCGTATAACTGGCCGAAAACGTCGTTTTGTTCCAGCTATTCTCCAAGCGAGAAGTCTCTTCGCTCATGCTTTTCGAGACTTCCTCGCTTTTGAGCGTACTGTTACTCCAGCTATCCTCGAAGATCGCTACCTTCTCCAGGATGTTCCACGATGGTATTTTCTTTAGCTTCGGAGTCTCCTCGATGTTTGTTGGCGTGAACAAATTGACGGTTGCTTTAAACTTTGGAGTAGACGTTGCGCGGATTTGGAACGCAGAGTCTACATTGGGAGTCCTCGGTGTTGTATCCGGGTCCAATTTTTACACGGGGAAACGTACGTAGATTTTCAATTAACCGACATGCCCGGTTACAGTCCGCGTCGGCTAGTTAAGTAAGGTTCGTGTCGCTGGACGCAAGGATCTGCCTAAGGGTTAATTAATGAATTTCGTTTAATCGAAATATGCTTTTATTGAGAGTCTTAAGAAGAGGAACAACGAGGAATGCCGATTCCTCGGCTAAACACGGGTCGTCCGCGGGAGAATGGTGTTTACAAACTCTCGTCGAGGTCGGTACTTTGATACGGCGTGGTGTTCCGCGATACGGCGCAGTTATGCTTGCGGGGCGCACAACTTTTACGCTGAAACGACGGCGAGGTTGATTCTTGTATACAGCGCGGCATTTCCGCGATGCGACGCAATTTTGCTTGCGGGGCGTACTATTCTTGGATTGAAATAACGGCGAACGGACGCAGCGTGTGCAGTACACGCGTCTCCGCGTCTGGAAGTAGCCGCGCGATTTTAAAGCACGGTTAAAATTGCCTGATAACCTGGTCGCGTTTTCCGCGCACCGCTGAATGTAACAAGATTCCTCCCGGGGCTTGCCCACAGGATTGCACTTGTGGCACCAGCGATCTATGTTCGTAAGAAAGTCAACGGCTTCAGCCAGTTCGGGCGTCGATTCGGCACCGTCCCGAGCCAATTCAGTAGACCTAACCAAGAACAGAACTTCGCTTCTATTGAGCGTCGGGCTTCCGAATGATTCGATATTAATCAATGAAATGAAATGAATTGACTGCTACGTGGTCGCGAGAATTCTTTAGTAATCAACGCGCGTACAGTGCCGCGACGCGGTTTTGCGTTCACGACTCCCCGGTTTTGGAGCGCTTGCAACTTAGCAAACGGACAGGTCGGTTTGCCTTGTCTCGTCTGATCGGTTTGACCCACTAATTACAACGTTTTTCGCATGGCTGATGATTTCTAGGTTCGACTTCTATCACTTCCAAACGCAGAGTGCCGAAATCTGCTCTCGCATCGACCTCCTTCGATCGCAATCGAGTAGGGATCGACGCGCAGACATCTTCGGCACTGGAGAAGGGAGATCACGCGTTGTCCCACACACACATACACACACTTCTCGTCGGCGTTTCACTCGCCTGGAGACAATATGTAACCAGCCCGGTTACAGTGTGCAGGTGATTTTCGTAGGTGCTAAACCGTTGGTCTTTCTTGGAGTCGTTTCATAATCTTCCAGCATTTTGTTCTCGCCGCTGATTTGTTTCACTTCGAACGAGTTGTGCTTGGAGATCTGAGTTTCCTTTTCCTCTGGTTCGACGCCAAACTCGCTCGATAACTTCAAAGACTTC
>NW_027583132.1:0-2691 GCF_028453695.1 Augochlora pura
CTCCGTGCTCGCGGCGAAGGCGATCGCTTTAATTTGACGGGCGAAAAATGGGGAGCCCCGTTGACCACGTCCGTCCGCGGCGCGCGGCAGCGCGGAAAAAAATCGGACATTTTTCCACGCGATGATTTAGCGCGTCCCTTTCGAGGGTCCGGATCGGAAAACATATTTTAGAGCTAAACGTCACGCGCATCTGACGATTTGCGCCGTCCATGAATTTTATGGCTTCGCGATCATTTCGCAGTGTTCGCCGGTTCACCGCTGCGGGAATCTTTCGGCGGGCCGAACGCGATCGCAAAACCGGCGGGTCGTTTCGAAAACTCGACAAATTGCGGACAAACCTGGTGGAGGATAGATCGGGAAATATTTCGCGACGGCAAAAATTAGCTCGCCTCCTCGTTTTCCCGCGATCTCGAACTCGGTAAAAGTCTGAAAGAATAATTGAATCCGCGGACGGGAGGACCACCCCGCCTGCCGCTTATCCGCCGTTATCCTCGCGCTTATACGAAATTAACTTCTTCCGGTGGCTCTCCGAAACTCTGGAATCTGCTCGTTCCCTGCGAAAATGGCACTTTGTTCCTCCCAGAATTCCTGCCCGGGGAACTCACCTCTCCGAGAAACTTTATGCCGCTTAGATTGAAGCAAACGAGCCTTCGTTACCCTAAAACGGAACTCCGATTCCTCCGCGAAAACGTTTCAACGTTGCCTGCTCGTGCATCGTCCATTTTTCAAGTCCATTACATTTGTCCGGTAATTATGAAAAGAAATAATTAAGAAACACACTTGTAGAATAGATTTTTCGAGGCGATTCGAATATTTTCGGTCGAATAAAATTAGTGAAAATTAGTAAAAGTTAGTAAATCCCGGTGGTTAAAAACTCGGCGGGAAGATCCGGCGAGAAGAGAAGTTTATTACGAGCCGAAATATGGCGGAATAAAACGTCGAGTCGTAAATTACGTTATCGAGGATCGCGCGATGCGGCATTACGGTTGCGTAAATTCGGAAAACGTCGCCGTAATTGCCGCTTACCTCCTAATATATGTATTTTATTACTCAATTAAACCGTTTCGAACGTATCTGGCTGTGTGTTCGCGCGGCGAGCCCGTGACTTGCACCGCCCCAAGTCGCATGTTCTACACGCCGATAAAGGAAAAAACACGGGGGCCTGGGCTCCCGTTCAATTTGTCATTGTTCGTTTTCTCGTTTTGTCGCGTGTCTTCGATCGACTTGCGAGATTGGCCTCACGTCACGGGCGGCCGCGCGCGATCGCTTTCGAATCGTGCATTCGCATGCGAGTCATTAACTGCCGCGGCGCTCGAGCTCGTTAGCGAAACTTCGCCGTAAAAATCGGCTAACCGTGTTTACCGTGATTCGAGAGCATCGATTTTCGAACAGATGGGCGCGCGCTTCGGGCGAACCTTGTCAAAATATCCATATCGCCTGTCGAAACCCTGAAAATCCGAAAACCCCGTCGACTTTGGATAGGGGCGTTTGCGGCGAGTTTCGCGCTTTAAAACCTGCATTTCCGACAAATATCGGTCCCGCCAGCTCATTTTACCGATGAGAAATTGAACGGCGAACGCGTTGATTAATCCAGAAACGGAAAACGCAATGAACATCGACCAGGCTTTATTTCGGCGCTGTAACAGAGCGCTCCGTTATCCGAACTCTTCCATTTCGGAGAGCAGCCCGAATATCCGAGTGGTCGTGCTGAGGCCTAAACGAACACGCAGAGAATCGAACGAGAGAGAGAGAGAGAGAGAGAGAGGCGGGAAAGCAGTTTTGCACGCGGTTGATCAGTTTGTCAAACCGAGTATAAATTATCGGAGCAAATTCGCGCCGTGCCCCGGTGATTTCATCGCCTAGCGGCGTTATTAAATCGACGGGGCCGGTTCGTTGAAAAGACCACCGCGAATTTCGTATAATTTCGCGCGCTCTGCGAGGGCAACTGGGTTGCATTGTTGTCGGGCATTCGGTCGTTTTACACATTTTGATTACCTCCGTAAATGGAATATTTCGCACGAGCGTGGAATAGGGTAAATGCGTGTCGTCATCATCATCATCGAACGCGTCGCCTCTATTCATCTATCGATCGTTATGACGTCGATTGTGGACATTTCCGTCGACGAAATTACGAATTAAAATAATCCGCGAGCTCGATCTGTCGCCGGAAAAAGCTACAGGGTGACTGGGTAAATAGCGTCGCTGATTTTCAAAGCAATCCAAACGGCCAGAAAAAAAAGTGAAATAATTTAGAAAATTACCCTTTTTGAAAAATTGTGTACCAATTCGGAACCGCGAACGAATTGATCAGTCGGTGCTAATTTCTCTCTCGATTGGCTAATTGACCGAGGATGACTGATTATAATTGGCTGTCGGCGGCAGCGTTGCTGGTCGCATTCCTGGGACGCTTTCCCCGGGGCCGATTATTAACGGCGCTCCGGATCGCTGATATTTTATTCGGTCTCGCCTCGAAGGATCCAGGATGCACCTAGCATTCAGGGGCCTGTTTCAAAATTGAAATTCGCCGCGGCTGAATTTCCATTCTCTCGGTAAGTATTCTTACGCAATTTCATCCGATGGCGGCGGGCGTCCTCCCGTTGAAATAACAGTTCAGATAAAACTTCAAGCCAATCCAACTTGGAAGAAATATACTCTCGGCCGACGGAGGCGTCGCGACGCATCGGCATCGGC
>NW_027583133.1:0-7937 GCF_028453695.1 Augochlora pura
CACCCAATAATCACTATTTGTTTTAGAAACTTCATATAGGTAACACCAAATTAAGCGACAGCAAACAAGCCGGTAAGAAGGCCACAGTCTTCAGGCACGGTAAAAGACCTCACCACAACACACCATCAAAAAAAAAAAAAAAGGATAAATCGTAGCTATCTTGAAAAGTGACAGTGAAGTGCTTGAGAACAATACCCGTAAATCAAAATACCAAGTGACCAAAAGAGCGATAAAAATTACGCTAAGGAAACTACAACAGCTAAAAGTGCAGGCGAGGAAGCGCCCTGCACTTTTAAGTGACTCACATCATCCACGCAGACAACCAAGGTCAAAACCATACCATCAATTTGTACCATGGATACGCACACATCAGACATACCTACGAGCAATAGGTTTGAAATACTCGCGGCTTTCGCGGAAGCCAACGAATCCACGGCAACCACCTCCACCCCAAAAAATGCCACCTATAACCTCAATTCCACCCTCCCCCTTTATTTTGAAGGCTTGGAGATAACATTGTTATCCAGGAACTAAAGTTGTTTAGACTCAAGCGATTGCAATTACTCCTCTGAGTTCCTTAAACCCGGAAAAATCAAAGTCAAAGCAGAAAGTTACCGTGCAATAGCACTAACGAACAATATGTGCAAATTATTGGAAAAAATAATAAACCGGAGACTTAGATGGTACTTAGAAGTTAATAAATTTTTAACACCACCTCAACATGGACTCCGACGACGTTGCTCCACTACTGACATCCTCACCAACATAGAGTCAGATGTATGTGACGCATTTCAAAAGAACGAATTTCTCATGGCAATATGCTCAGATATCGAAAAAGCATACAATATGATTTGGAGACCCAAGATCATCAAAACATTTGTTAAATTCAATATCAACGGCCCTATGCTATCTTTTATAGTAAATTTCTTAACTGACAGAACCATCCAAGTAAGAGTTAAAGGTACATTTTCTGACCCAACAGAAATAAAAAATGGAGTCCCCCAAGGATTAGTGCTCAGCGTATCACTATTTCTAATAGGTATCAATGACATTGTGGACGGTATAACAAGGCTAGTCAAAAATCATCTTTTTGCAGACGACCTAACTATAACTTGCAGTGGGAAAAATCCAAAGACAATAGGAAATTTAATACAGACAACCTTAAATAACTTGCAAGAATGGTCAAATAAGTCTGGATTCAAATTTTTGGCTCTAAAGACATAAGGAATTATATTTAGCATGAAAACAAGCCAACCATATACTCAAAAAATCCTTATGAATGGTATAGAAATTCAATTTGTGGACACCATCAGAATACTCTGACTGCTTTTTGACAGGAAATTAACCTGGACCACCCATATCAAATACTTAAAGGAATCGTGCTTGAGAAGATTAAATGTAACAAAATCTCTAGCCAATAACAATTGGGAATCAGATCAGGAGATGCTCCTTAATACCTATCGTGCTCTAATTTTATATAAAATAGAGCAATTATTTATAATTCAGCTAAACTCAGAGTATTACAACTCCTTGAATCCATACATAACGCTGTATTGAGATTAGCCACAGGGCTATAACGTACTTCCCCTACGAGTGGTATTTTATTTGAAGAAGCTAAAGAAATGCCGCTTGACCAAAGAAGGAGATTATTATGCGTCTCCTATGCCTTGAAAATATCCTCCACACCTAACAACCCCACCTTTAATTACATCTTTAAAAACAAGTTCAATAACTTATATTCCAAAAAAACTTATCTACTGGTCCCTCCTTATATTAAAATCAATGAACTACTATCTTCCTCTGCATTAGAAAATATTCCAATCATGGAACACAAACAGGAAACAATAGCCCCTTGGACCATCTTAACACCCCAAATTGATATAGATTTAGCCGATTCTGCAAAGGATACAAGAAGTAGTCAAGAACACATCAAATTTTTAGAACTCAATAACAATAATCAGATCATGGAGTAGGTTACGCCATCGTCATGGGAAACGAGACATTTAAACATCGTCTTCCTAACCAAGTGTCTATTTTCTCTGCTGAAGCCTACGCTATATATGACGCCCTAAAACTAATCCAGGTTAACAACACCCAATATTATGTTATTTACTCCGATTCTATGAGCGTCATCCAAGCATTACTTAACCCCCTTGAAAAAGAAAAAAGCGAACTAATTAAAAACATCCTAATGCTATACACTGATCTCGCCAAGCAAAACAAAAATATTACTATAGCATGGATACCTTCCCACCAAGGAATAAGTGGAAACGAAAAGCAGACTCCAGTTCTAAGGAAGCAACAACTCTCCCGCTAAACGAAGTGAACCCCCCTATTCCCCATATGGAACTCATTAACCACTTCAAGAATATCGTTAGAATGCAATGGAATCAGACCTGGATCACCTCTAAAAAAACAAAAATCCACAATGTGGTTAAAGATTTCATGCAAGAAATTCCTACCAATGATCTGAACAGGAAGAAGAGGATAATAATGTCTCGCCCGAAGACCGGTCACACCAGAATTACACATGAACATTTATTGAAAAAAGCGGAACCACCAACCTGTAACACCTGTCGAACTCAAATCACTGTTCACCACCTCCTATATGATTGCAAAAGATTTGAAGCCTATAGAAGGAAGTATAAAATTAACCTCCACACGGCACTGACCTCGGAAAAGAACATCAAAAATACCTTGGAATATTTATTTGCCTCCAATCTCGCCACCAAAATATAATTCATTAATGATTCCCGTCGCTAATGACCCTGATGTCGAAGCGACGTTAAAACCTTACTAAAAAAAAAAGTTGTTTAGAGACAATTTTTGTGTAACTAGTTAATCTTTACAAGCCTTACACAAACAGAGCACTTTTGTGTTCCACGGGTATCCGAACCAGCCAAACTCTCCAAATCCCACCCAAAGCTATGCAACAATACAATTGCACGCATTTCTAATTCCCTACGCTGGTGCGCTCATATCCATCATTTTACCGCGCATCCAATCCGTAGTGGATCCTGTCTCAGCAGTGAATCGTCAGCCTATGAGAGCATACAAATTTCTACATCGACCCTCGCTAAGGAATCATGATGCGATTTAATGGTTACAGGAGTAGTACCCATTCGTGAAATTAAGATTACTTTATCGCGTTTATATCTTTCTTAAATATATGTACATTCATCTTTCCTAATGAATTTACAATCCTCCGTAAATGATTTGTAGATAATACTGAAAATGTTATTTCAATGTTCCGTGCAATGTACATATATAACATTACGACGATGTTTGCGCCACCTGTAGTGCAGTCATCTATAATAAAATTGTAATGATTTTTTGTGACTATGACTCATATCAAAGTGAACATTAATGCACTTATATGCCGTATCAGTAAACAACTATAATTTTATTATAAGTACTTCATTTTGATATAGTGATATGTATGAGAAAATTAGAAATATAATGAAATTTGTTAGCTACTAAAAAATTTGATCACAAAAACATTTATTGTATGACGAACTAAATTCCATTCCAAATGTTTGGAAAATATACATAATCTTCGCAAAGGGTAAGATGCAATGCAATATTTGTTCACAATAAAATTACTGTAATATTACAAGAAATGTACAATCAATAAAAACGTGTTCATTTTTCAAAAAATATTTTATTTCTTTTTCGCTTAAATATATGTCTATAACAATTACGAGTTAATTGAAATTTCACAATTTTTCCAAAACTTCCTGAAAAATTGTTGAACTACTTAAGAAAATTGTTATTTACTGATAATCTCTTTTTACTGCAAATGCATTTAATGCATTTAACCGAAAAACTGCAGTTCTTTTATGATGTGCTTTATGACAACTTCCTAGTCGTTAATAAAAATCAATCAAATTAAGCATGAAGCGTAGAAAATGTTCTACAATCTAACTCCATTATGGTCCATGTTTAGACGAGATTAAAGGATGGGAAAATACTAAGGAAATACCTATATTATAAAAATTATATATTTGTATGTCATGGGAATAGGAGTGGTTTTTCGAACTACCGCAAGTAATGCAGACAGAGGATAGCACCAAAATATACGTGAAGATACAACGCTTCGTGAACGAAGTGATCTGCGTAGAAAAATTTGTTGGCCCTGAAAAGGGCCGTTTTATCAACGTAGAAGAGGCGTTTACTTGGAGCTGGTGTACTTGGTAACAGCCTTGGTTCCTTCAGAGACTGCGTGCTTGGCTAATTCGCCAGGTAACAGGAGCCTGACAGCAGTTTGGATTTCCCGGGATGTAATGGTGGATCTCTTGTTATAGTGAGCGAGACGAGAAGCTTCAGCAGCAATACGCTCAAAAACATCATTAACAAAACTGTTCATGATGCTCATGGCTTTGCTGGAGATTCCAGTGTCAGGGTGAACCTGTTTCAACACCTTGTAAATGTAGATTGCGTAGCTTTCCTTCCTCCTCCTCTTCTTCTTCTTGTCAGTTTTGCTGATGTTCTTCTGGGCCTTACCAGCCTTCTTCACGGCTTTTCCACTGGCTTTTGGTGGCATCTTCGTAGATTGGTTCGTAGGGTTCAAATTTACAAGTTTCCTTGATAAAAGTTGAAGACTGAATGCTTGGTGCCAGGAAAACGCCCTGTATATATATCGGGATGAAGCGTCATGCAAGCACCAATGGGAACGGAGCGCGCACGCTATTGGTCGACCGTTGCACCATCTGGGGCGTATATAATAAAAGCAGTATAAATTTCGTACGTCAGATCTCTATTGAGCTTCGTTCAGTTCGTTTCAACTGCATCTTTCACTAATTTATTTAACATGTCTGGTCGCGGTAAAGGAGGCAAAGCTAAGGGAAAGGCGAAATCCCGTTCTAACAGAGCTGGTCTTCAATTTCCTGTCGGTCGTATCCATCGTCTTCTCCGCAAAGGAAACTATGCCGAGCGCGTTGGTGCTGGTGCTCCCGTTTACTTGGCAGCGGTAATGGAATATCTGGCCGCTGAAGTGTTGGAGTTGGCAGGAAACGCTGCCCGAGACAATAAAAAGACCAGAATCATTCCGAGACATTTGCAACTGGCCATCAGGAATGACGAGGAATTGAACAAGCTTCTGTCTGGAGTGACTATCGCACAGGGTGGTGTACTGCCGAACATTCAGGCTGTTCTGTTGCCCAAGAAAACCGAAAAGAAAGCTTAACTACACAATAGCACAACATATCATAAATGGCCCTTTTCAGGGCCACAAAATTTTTCATACGAAGGAAATAGTCTATTCAACAATTTGTAAATATTTTCTATCGTAAACGTGACAAACCTGAAGTTCTATTAATTTTATGTTGAATACTCTTCGATATCTTTTTTGTAACTTTAGTGCTTTCGGTTATTTGTTAATCAAAATTGTAGAGTAGTATACATAGACCATTAGGGTTGTTACATTATACATATATGTAGAGATTTTCGACAACAAGGATCAACCACACTTTAACTTTAAACTTGACACAAAAGTTTCTCACAAACTCATACGGATCGTCTTTGCTCTCTCGACGCTCTCACGCAACTGGGAAAACTTTTCTTTTACCCTCACGACACTCTGGCTTTCTTAAAACTCACTCATACACGACGAAATTCAATCACCGATTCGTATGCATGTGTATTTTCATTTCAAAGAACAGTCACACAGTCCAAACACTTCATTCAAACCTCTTTCGATCCGACTAGCGCATAACCGAAACACTCTTATCTCATACCCTACATATATGTATACACAAGGTTTGTAGTTCCTAATTACGTATCACCAAAGTTTGAAAGGAAACATATTGCCAGACAAACACAATTTATTGTTTAAACATAAGATCGAGACATGGACAGTTTGTAATAATCATATTTACTGTAGGGGCAATAATTTATGATTCCGGAATATTGTGACCGAAGTCGTTTGTACGATTTTTAAATATTATTGCTATTATAATTATTGTATAATGTTATGTAATTTTATATATATATATATATATATATATATATATTGTTTGCGATTTGTCCATGTGTGATACTTCTGTTAGTGTGGGAAAAAATATCTTTCCCTAGGACACTTTCCTTTTTTAATAAAGGTAAATAGTAGGCGGTCGAGCAATAAAAGTGAGGATTGCTAATCTCGGTTGTCATGAGGAAACTTCTTGCGATTCACTACAAGTTTTTCCTTGAAAGTATTTTCCTGCCTACGTCTTTGAAACGTATAAATTCTCTACGATCGTTGTTTTTTAAGACGGCATTAGCACGTTCATTAAACTAAGTAAATGCTCTCAGAGATTTGAATTATTCCGGTTTTTATAACGCAACAATCCTGGTCGCGTGATCGGTTAAATTGGTGTTATTTATGCGTTACTTCAATGCACGTACCAAGTCTTACTGTATGTATTCGATTTTACTTATTGTTGAAAATAAGTAGATTCGTTCCATACTGTAACGAGGTATAGTCAGTAATTGTATTAAGATAGTCGGGAAAATATATCTTGAACTGAATTTTACTATGGCCAATAATTCGTAAAAATCCACTGCCTCTACTGTCGCAACAAGATTTCTTGATGGTAAAATTGATTTAGCAATCTCATAGTGTTCAGGACTATAATCGTGAATTCGGTAATTTGGAACGTTTTAGCATATTCTCTATAGTGAAGAAATATATCGTAGATGCTCACATTTCTTTTTTTAATAAATAATAATGATGAATGGATGGAGACTGGATCAACGACAGAATCGAGAAAACTTGAGTATAGTGATGGAATAAAAAATATCTGATACAGAATATATTTTTTTCGATAATTGTTGCGTCAAGTTTCTAATAAAGATTACTGACTTTCTTTAGCCTTTGGTCCCTTTGATGTCGAAAACGTCGCTAGGATAAAGTGTGTAGGCAAGTTTCAAGTAATTGTACCTTAAGCGCGTCTTCGCTTTTGATACGTTAATTTCATTCTGTTGAGCTAACGAAATACAGTTGTCTGGTTACAAAACCTACAAGGGCCTTGTGGCAAGGGCAACGTTTGTCTCGAGTTTTAAATTGCTCCGATATAAAAAATTGTAGATTACATCTATAAAATATCTAAAACTGAAGTAAATTAATTAAACCTATCAAACGTTAAGTGATACAACATGTAGAGTATTCACGGGGGAAGTATAGAGTAGAAAGATGACAAACACATCTTTCCTTAGTCCTATGTGTAGGAATTATATTCAGGGTAAATCCTATGAGCCTCCGTAGTAATAATAAAACAACTAAGGACAACTTCGATTAACAATAACAATAATAGTTTATTTTTAATAACTCGCAACTTCCCACGACCTACAACAAGAATAATAACAACAACGATGACGACAACGCAACGACCTATCTATGTGACTGTTTTCCTTCGACTGAGATGATTTTTTCCGTTCGTTCTTCCACCCTTACTTGCCTTTTTCCAAATTACCCTACTACTATCTCTCTCTTGCATTCATACTCTTTCGCTCTGCCTCACTCGCTATCTCATTCACTCTCCTTCTTTCTTTATTTCCCTCTCGCTCCACTTTATTCTTCGGCCACGCAGGACTTCGAGGAACCTAAGCAATAGACTCAGGCCACTCGAACTCGCCCAAACACTCGGTCCTCTTCCGTCCCATTTATTACCATTTTATGACACTCGACCATGCATACCCGGAAAAAACCCTACATATGGTTTTGACTTTCATCACGTTTGATAATAACACTCCAATCAGCAACTGGATTACGCACATATTATATTATTGAAATATGCATGCGAGAAATATTCAACAGGGCACGAAAATAGTTGAAAAATTCAGTGTTACTACGTTTAACAAATTTTGGCCCTGAAAAGGGCCGTTTGAAAATGACAAAAGAAAGCAGTAAAATTAAGCTCTCTCTCCACGAATACGACGAGCGAGTTGGATGTCTTTAG
>NW_027583134.1:0-2691 GCF_028453695.1 Augochlora pura
AGTTTACTATACCAAAATGGTAGATAACGTAACAAAATATAGAATACTGCAGGAAAATAGTAAACACTATAGCAAAATATATGATACTATATCAAAGTACAGATCACTGCAGCAAAATTAGCAGCAGTAAAGTACTGATTAATGTAGCAAGATTTAGAAAATACTGTAGCAAAATTGTAAACACTATAACAAAACCTATAGTACTGTATCAAAGTACAGATTACTGTAGCTAGATACTAAATATCGCAGCATTAAATATAGAATACTGCAACAAAATAGTAAATACTATAGTAAAATACTATACATTAGAGTAAACTACTCAATGGTAGTAGTAAAACTGTATAATAATGTAGCAAAGTAGTAAACACTATAGCAAAATATATATTACTGTAGCAAAGTAGTAAACACTATAGCAAAATATATAATACTATAGCAACGTAGTAAACACTATATCAAACTATATACTATTGTATCAAAGCAAAATTTACTGCAGCAAAATATTACATATCATATCACTAAATACAGAGTACTGCAGCAAAATACTAAATACTCAATACTGTATACTTAACAATGAATGTCCTAAGTACTCTATACTATACTATAACCGCCGAGTTGTCACTGGAACGCAAAGGGTTCGATCGTCGCGAACCGTTCTCCAGAGACAAGTATACGAGGTCTTAAAAAAAAAAAATAGAAAAAAAGAAAACGGTTCGGCAAGGAACGTGTTAATGGTTTCCCGAAAGGGGGAGAAACGACCCCGGCGCGAGCACGCCAAGGCATTTTCATGGAAACGTTTCCTAGGAAAGACACCGGAAACTGATTCCGTCCATTAGCCGGGGGTCTCTCTACGAGGGCTCGTGTACGTGGCTCGTATATTCGCCGGGCCACGCCCCCGCACGTCTTCATAACATTCAATCGCAGAAAATTCATCGACGAGATAATGGGCCGAGATCGCTGCACCGCGGAGAGCACGTGTTTAAAG
This sequence comes from Augochlora pura, assembly GCF_028453695.1. NCBI lineage: Eukaryota > Metazoa > Arthropoda > Insecta > Hymenoptera > Halictidae > Augochlora > Augochlora pura. The sequence continues at coordinate 983 of NW_027583134.1, forward strand.
GACCTCCGGAGCTTTCGAAGACCCGGCGCGCACGGTAATGGAGTAGTGCCCGGGACGGCGGCGGCGCCGCTGGAGGGGATTCCCCGTAGCCAGGTATCTCTGGCGGGCAGACGGACGACGACGACGGGCTTGAGAATGGGAAGCGAGAGACGATGGACCGGCCAGCGAGAGAGGGTACGGGATTAATTAATAACGTCGGTAATTGGACTCCGTTCGATCTAAGATAGCTCCTATGGCCTCCGCCCTACTGTCGAACCTTGCATGCCGCGATGGATGCGCGAGGCCCCGTTCAACGATCTATTAGGGTGTCCTGTCGGTTTAGTCCCTCTTTAATTTTTATGCGAAGTCGATAGACGATATTTGTCGTTTAAAGTTCATTTATTCTGTTGTATGTGAACGGTACTTCTTTTAGATTTATTTGCAAAATAGTAAATAATGTAGTTAAGTACAGAATAATATAGTAAAGGTGTGAATATTAGATAAAAATAGTAAACAGTATAGCAAACAATATAGCAAAATAGTGAATACTGTAGAAAAATGCATAATAATGTAACATGATGCAGATAATTGTTAAAAGGTACTGAATATTGGAACACAGTAGCATGTACTGTAGCAAAATACTAAACATTATAGCAAAATAGTGAATACTGCAGTAAAATACTGAATACTGTAGCAAAATACTGTATGCTGTAGACAGCTACATAATACGGACAATTGTTAAAAAATTCTGAATATTGTAGCAAAGTAGTATATACTGTAGCAAAATACTGTATACTGTATAATACAGTATACTGTAGCAAAATGATGAATACTCTGGAAAAATACATAATAATGCAACATAATGCAGATAATTTAAAAAAAAAATAAATTTTGTAGCAAACTAGTACATACTGTAGCAAAATACCGTATATTATAGAAAGCTACATAATAATATAACATGATACGCATAATTGTTAAAAAATTCTGAATATTGTAGCAGAGTAGCATGTACTGTAGCAAAACACAGTAAGATGTATCAGTCTTTTTTTAAAATATAGTTATTTTGTACCGATGTATAATTATTGTATTGCTATTGTATGACTATTGTATTACTATTATAGATATTGCTATTCCATTACTATTGCATTGTATTGCATTACTATAGCATCGCGATTGCATAACACCAACATGAAAAGGAATCCAAGATTCGCCGTTCGTCCGCAAAGGGTTAACAAACCAGAACTCCTTATCTTCGCGCCCAAGGACACAGTAATTAGTCCCTCCGTAGACTCGACGAACACAAAAGTCCAGCATCCATTCCACAGCTACGACGTACGCAAGGAAAAATCGTGGTATCCCACTGTTATGCGGTACAACATTTACCGTGAGTCACCGATTAGGCTGACCTGTGTGTCACTTTCGCCAAAACACTGCGTCACCAAGAGCATGGGTCATGCTTTAGAATTGTGACGGAACCCTCGCACTATGACTCCTTTCATGCTGAGTTGATTAGCACCTATTTCTTCTTAATATTTTTCTTAATAATTTTTGTTCATTGTATTGTCTTTATTTACTTCCGTTTCTAGACTCACATAACAAAACGAATTCAATTTGATTCCGATCTAGAAAAAGCGAATTATATTCATATTTAGCACCTGTATTCGTGTTTATGTACATATTATACTAAAGCAATACGTTCAAAAGAATTATTTCACGTAGATTACTTTAAA
>NW_027583135.1:0-2689 GCF_028453695.1 Augochlora pura
AAACCTTCATAAATTAAAATTTATAAAAATGCAGTAAGTACAACAGTGGTGGATTTCGTGTAGTTACTGACAATCGGTTGGTAACTATAGAAGCAAGCCCTAAATATCGAATAATCGTCTATTTTCTTCCTAAATTTCCTATTTTTGTCTACAAGTTGATGGGCAATGCGGGAGATATTACTATAGCATGAGATAACAATGTAGCGATTTTAAATCTCTTAAAAATACGACGATGTCAACATTTGACAAAATAGCTTGTTTCTTTCGGAAACTGATAGTACGAAACAATTGCCAAATGGTAATACGAGTGACACAATCAAGAATTTAATAGCATTTAACAAATTCATAGAGTGATCGATAAGATTCAATACGCTGTTATTTGTTATAAGAACAGTTCAAAATGAGTCATTGTTTTCATTTCCTGTTCTCATTGTAATTGCGTTAAATATGCATTATTAATCTATAGTTTGAAAATTAATTGTCAGAAATAATATTGAATATTATGTCAAATAACGGACGACTATTCAAATTTACCATATTGTACAGGAAATTGGATGATTGGTACGTAAGACAGTTTTATCTCTTGGTACATGTTTAGGTTTGAGTTCACTGGGACTTTTTGCGTACAACGAACACGCGCTCGGTGGTCTGACATTGCCATCGCACGAGTCTACCTGGGAAATGATGGCGAACGTGGGGATGAATCAATCATTTTGGAAGAGACTACAAAATTTTATTAAACATTCGCGACTTTTCTATATTACGTATCCTAAGACCTTCTCACGCCAGCAAAAATTAGCAGAAGAATACTTGGGACCTCTGCCGCCATTGCTTGATATATTGAAGAACACTAGTGTTGTATTTGTCAACCAAGCTGACGCCTTAGCGGCAGCCAAACCGATGCTTCCGAACATTATTACTTTCACGTCCTTCCATATTGAGAAGAATCCGACTCCTTTGCCTGCGGTACGTATCTTTCAAATGTGTATCAATAATTTACATTTATCAATGTAAAATTCTCCCTCTCACTAGCTGGGGTAGTGGGACGCGGTTAGTAAGAGGAGTAATGTAAACTCAGAGGTGCCTTCTTGTGACGCTAAGACTATACTTGCAATTAGCGCAGGTCATTTTAAATTAAGTATTTATGGGCGGTAGTATGTGCTACAAAAACTACCAGAAATAATGATCTTCCAGTCTCTGTTACATTAACTTTCTGGGCGGATGACGACATATCGACGATATTCATATTGTCACAGTACACAATAAGGATGAACATAACAAACGAATGTATATGTTGTTCATATGTAACACGATTCAGTGCTTCGATACACAAACTGTTATTCTGAGGGTCAAGGTTATGTCTAGCTTTTTTACTCGAACGAATCGCTAACAATTTTGTATGACGTTGTATTAATGTTTTAAGAATGTTTCAATGTCTTTATCTTCAACATAGTGATGATTCTAACATATATATTTTACATGAGCCTATCGAATTAAATGCCTTAATAGTGAACCGCGCATTCTTTGCATTAACTTAGTTCTTCCTCGAGAAAGACAGATGATTACCCTTCTTTTATTTGTGGCTAGGATCTACAACAATTTGTGGACAACGCGAGCGAAGGATTCATCTACTTCAGTATGGGAACAAACGTGATGAGTTCGAGCATGCCTAAAGAGACCCTACAGGTTTTTGTAGACGTATTTGCGAAACTGCCCTATAAGGTTGTGTGGAAATTCGAAAATAATTTGCCGAACAAGCCAGACAATGTATTTATTGACAAATGGCTTCCCCAGCAGAAACTTCTGGGTATGGCCAGATTTTCTGTGTATTATATTCTCAGTGCATAAAGTGAATCAAGTCTAATTAACTAATTCGAAGATAATGTTCAATAGTTCAGTTCTTCCTGAATGTTGTACGAAAAACGAATTCTGATTATTAACTGTGGACCATTGTTCTATAGCGCACCCCAATATTAAGCTGTTCATGTACCAAGGAGGATTACAAAGTGGCGAGGAGGCGGTGCACTTTTCGGTACCAGTATTAGGATTCCCGATATTTGTTGATCAAGACTATCAAGTGCTTAGGATGGAAGCCCTGGGTGTAGGAAAATACAAGGAGATCGTAACTATCACGAGAGAAGAATTGGACGCTTCAATTCGAGAAATCATAAATAATAAAAAGTGAGTTCAGAATTATTTCGTTCACTAATATAGAAATGCGTTCAATTTTTTTCAAAATTGTTTGGTTCGTTAATATCGATATTTAAAGCTCGTGTACTCAGCTTCATATGCTTTAAATTTATCAGAGAGAACCTAGAAAAATAAATAGTTCTCCAAGAGATAATATTACTGTTTTATCATATTTTGATCATTAAACACGTTCTACTGCTTATTCATCCTAAAGTAAACATCGCCAATTGTGTGGATTATTATTAAACAAATAATTAGCATCGACAGAACCCAGATTGACAGTATTGTTAAGCTCGTCTGATGAAATCTTATAAGATGATATAATTTACCTTCGTCTTTTGCAGATACAAAGAGAAGATGATTGCATTGAAAGAGCTCGTGAACGATACCCCGTACGATATAGTGGAATATCTAACATGGTGGGTTGAGTACGTGATTCGCCATAAGGGCACCCCACATCTTCGTTCAAACTTGGCTCATCAACCATGGTACCAGCGTT
>NW_027583136.1:0-2689 GCF_028453695.1 Augochlora pura
CAAGGTCAAATCAACTGCGTGAGAATGGGCGCTCTGCGGGATATTGCACAGTAGGTCTGCTGAATTTCCAGCCCACTTACGCAAGTGAAACCCACCACCTTGCAGTAGCTCGCAAAGTTCCAGATGCTTCACTGCCTTCTCGAGGTCGTCCACATTCATGCTTGTTGTTGTCGTCTGAGGACTTCTGCCTGTGGAACTTGGTCCTGGTGTCTCGTCGTCATCGTGGATGTCTTGAGTTCTTTTATTGGCTCGATGGATGATCAGCTGGGTTAGTGAACTCCAAACTGCTCCGCAAAGAAGGAATCCGCATCCATGAACTGAGTGTATTTGATAGCCGTGTATTATGGTGTCTGCTATAATTTTAATAAACTTGAAAATAATAAATATTCCAATTATTCCTGCACTAATAGATCCAAAGGTTAGAAATCCGTTCCAGAGTCTGTTGATAGTGTTTTCAGCTATTGCATTTAACGTCTTTTCGCTAAACATTCCTATAACTGATAATCCTTCGTTCGGAATTTCCTTGCCTGTCATTGTTCGTGCTATGGAGTTGAGTATTGCTGATTTTTCTGCTGGGAACATGATGTGATCCCTGAGGTTATTTAAATCATTCTGAGTGTAAATTCCACTTGTAGCTAGATTTGATGGATTAACGTATTGCCACTTGGGTTCTACCAAGGGTTTCAACGTTTGAGGAGGAACAACCTCGATTGGTCTTGGTGATAATCTGTGCCAAGACTCGTCTATTTCATACATTACGGGTAATACATGACTGCATTCTCTGTGAGTTCCATGGTTGGTGAGTATGTGAGTTTTTGGTGTTAAAAACAGAGAATTATTTCCGTTCGTCACAGGTAATTCGTTGTAACAATCCGCGGTGTGTCTTACGGGTACTTCCACGGCGATACATTTGATTATATGTATTACTTCTCCAGCGGTTAAAGCCATATGCCCTGGTTGTTTCGTTACGATTAGGGCGAATTCATCTGGTCTCAGTGTTGCTAATATTAACGCGTTGTTTAAAACTTGCTTTTCCAATTCGCATTTTTGTTTCATGAGGTTTTGATAAAGCGTCGCCATTTGCGTTCTTGTGTGTCTTTCCACGTAAACGAATTTAGAGTTGATGTAGGTGAAAATATCAAAGTTCTCAACGTCTATTTTCTTTTTGTTCGTAAACGTTCTACCTTTAGATGTTTCCAAAATGAACAGCTTCGGATGTTCTGTTTGCATCAAGGTGTATCCGCATATCGACGTCTCTCCTTTTCTGGTGAGTGCAAACGTCAATTCGTCTGTTGTCAATGCGTACACTGGTGATGATGTTGCTCCGTTCGTGTTGTTTATGATTTTTGTAGCTAGTCCTTCGTATAGAACGTCGTACTGCTCGAATTTGCATGTAGATTCTGGGAATGGTTTCCAGAATGTGTATCCATCGTTAATGTCGATGCAAGTTTCATCCTGAAAGTTGCAGACTGTTCCTGATTTTAAGAATATTTTATTAGCATCTAACTTTACCGGTACTATAGCTGTATGCAGAGTAATTTTGCAACTGCTTGTACTATAACACTGTCCCAGGATCCGTATGGATCTGTGAATTGTGTTCCTTGGCATTTTCCGTCTGTGTTTAATTGTCCTGCCATGATGAAAGGGGCTGTAACCGTGCCATTTACCTTTAGGCCGGTGATATGCACGTTAGCTTCTCTAATAAGAGTTTTGTAACGGTGCATTGATTTGCATTGTTCTTCTGATGTGTTTTCTAAATATTGACTCATTCCGTTCCTCACAATTGAGACATGTGAGTGCATTCCGCAGTAGTAAATAGTTCTAGATATTTCTACCTTGCATTGTTGGACTTCTACGTAGTTGAATTCCGATAGTTGTAACAATTGGACGTATGCTTCTTCGCTCTTCGTCGTGATGTGGTCGGTAATGCAATCGTCGACTCGGTTCAGCGATATTGTTGTTACGTTGAGATGCGAGCCGTTGCAATCGTATCCAACAATGGCTTCGGTTGAGTGCGTTAAAAGAACTATGAACCAGATTGATATCATCTGTAATATTTCAAAGTTTTTATTTAGTTGTGTCGATATACCATTTCCTAAACGTTATAACTTCGCTTAAACTACAATGGTATTTCTTAGTGTTTTTATGAATGTTACATGGTGTAGAGTTGTATTGATACAAAGGGTTTCGTATTAGCGCGTCGTATTTAGGACATCCTAATGTCTCTAAGTTTAAACTCTTGATTCCTAACTTATTTAGGGTGTCTCTTTCTATGTTTCCACCTTTATATGCTATAATCGGGGATTCATAGTCTCGAACAATGTCTTTAATAATACTAGGCGCTTCTTCGGACATGTGTTTCTCGTGATTAAAATTCTTATACGGTATTCCATGTACGAAGTTTGAAACATACCATGCGGATTTTCTGTCTGTTTCTGACAGTTGTCGCAGAGTTTTTCTTAATTTAAAGTGTCTTAAATGATAAATTCCAGTATATAAATGTATCATGGCCAATTCTTTACATACGAATTTAGAATTGATCATGAAACCATCCATGTCGAGTATATATAATATTTTAGTTTTATTGTATTTTTCCATGTTCGCTTCTTAGAATTACCTTATTTTATTTCGCACACTTTTGGGTTTGAATCACTTTTCACTGGACACCATGGACATTAATTAAAGCTTC
>NW_027583137.1:0-2689 GCF_028453695.1 Augochlora pura
CGAAGGGCTCGTGCCGCGTGATAGAAGATCCGCGGGATTGTCGACTGATATAACGTGCGACCAAGTGCAATCCGCAGTTAATGATTGTATTTCCGATGTCCTATTTGCCATGAAGGTCTTCCATCTGCGCGGACTTTCCCGGATCCATGCTAGGAAAACCTGGCTATCGGTCCAACAATATTCGCGAATCGGTCCAATGCGTAACGATTCCCGAACCTTTTTTATAAGTCGGGCAAGTAAAACTGCACCGCACAGTTCTAATCGGGGTAAACTAACCGTCTTCAAAGGTGCGACCCGAGACTTGGCACACAACAATTGCGATGTCCACCTTTCACCTGACGCTTTCGAGCGCAAGTAGATGGCCGCCCCGTAGGCCCTTTCTGACGCGTCCGAGAAGCCATGCAGCTCTACATGCAGGCGGGACGATAATACGCGCAGAGGAACGCGCAATGAGACGATCTCGCCGATCTCGCTACGAAATTGCGACCAGAGGGTGTGCAGATCTTGAGGCAAACTCTCATCCCATGCCAACTTCATTTTCCAAAGCGTCTGCATGAATTATTTTGCTCTGATTATTATTGGGCCGATGAGTCCCAAAGGGTCGAATATTTGCGCGATCTCGGCCAAGACATAACGTTTGGTTATTCTGGGAAATGTTCGATGATCAACATCGTGACCACGCTAATCCTAACGTTTTAGCCTCTCTATCCGATGACTTGAATTCTAAATTTCGCGTATTGTTTGTGTCACTTGCGAGCACTCTAGGGTCGTTACTCGCCCATTTTCACAAAGGAAGGCCAGATTGTGCTAAAATTGCCTCTAATAAATCCCGTAATTCTAACGCCTCCTCAAGGGTATCGCAGCCGGTCAACAAATCGTCTACGTAGAAATCGTTTACCATTGCGGCACTGGCAAGAGGGAATGATTGCGCGCATTCCTTACCTATCTGGTGCAAAACGTGTGTCGCCAAATATGAAGCTGAAGCGGTACCATAAGTCACGGTGTTAAGGGAGTAATCACCGATTGGTTCGTCCTCCCCAAAACGCCAAAGGATTCTTTGAAATCTACGGTCTTCTTCCCTGACCATGACCTGCCTATACATTTTTGCCACGTCTGCCGAGAGAATGATTGAATGTTTGCGGAATCTAATCAATATGTTGAACAGTTCGTCTTGAACAAGCGGGCCTGCGAGCTGAGTTTCGTTTAAGGAGATGCCCGCAGAACCATCAAAGACGACACGAAGTTTGGTGGTCGTACTACTTTCCTCTGTCACCGCATGATGACGCAGGTAGAAATTATCATCGACCTCGTCCTATGCATTTCGTGCCCAATTTCGTCATGTGTCCCAAATCGATATATTCGCGAAGAAATTCGTTATATTTTGCTCGAAGATTCGGGTTTTTCCCCAGCTTCCTTTCTAAACTAACCAAACGACGCACCGCTTGCGTGCGAGATTCTCCTAACTGACGAACTTGTTCGTTAAACGGTATGGCTACAATAATCCGTCCTGTTTCATCGCGCTTTGTATTTTCTTTAAAATGCAGTTCACACGGTTCGTGGTCAATAAGCTTACTCTCGGGAGTGCTAATCTCTTCCATTTCCCAAAACCGCGATATGGAATTCTTTAGTTCTATGTTCGTTATGACGTGACAAGCGTGAAAAGATTTCCGGTTGCCCTGCGATTTCGGCCACGGGAGGCTGCCGCATAGGACCCATCCGAGCCTTGTCTTCTGCCACAACAAATTGCCTAACCCGACCTTAATTTGCCCGATGCATAATAGGTCCCAGAATAGACCTGCCCCAATTAATAGATCTGTTGAGGGGTTGTGTGAAATAAAACACTCTCGTGTAGTATAAAACCAGAGTAAATAATTATATTTAAAAGTTAATATGATGGTACGGTGGAAGGACAGGCGGACGATGTGAATACTACGGACTATACAGAAGAACTCGTGAGCTAAGCGACGGTACGCAGTTCTGTGCTTAGCATACTTGAAGGTATACCTGAACCCTCATTAAAGTTCGGTACCTGGGATGTAGAAGTTTTCCTAAAATACAGATATACGTCGTTCTGCTTAACAAGATCGATTCTACCGGATGTTTGAAACTCTGGATCGGCTGGTACCACTCCCCTAGGTATCGTCAATTTGATTTTATTTAGCGGAACGTTAGGCATTTTCTCCATAATGGTTTTGAAATGCGATGCGAGCACCAAGGTATCGACGCGTGGATGGTATCTCCACCCTTCCGGGGTTGTAAGGCCCGGATTGAACCGTTCGAGGACGCGTGATGCCGGTGTCGCCGATGTATTACCCGCCAAATTAATATTGGGTAACGGATTCAAGTGGTAGAGCCGTGGTTGCGCGTACTATGTGTTGCTTCCTCGAGTGCTGGAGGTTGTGTTACGTCTCGACTGCTGGAGACCTTGATCGATTGAATTTGTACCTCGATTACTGGAGGTGGAATGCTGTCTCGACTGCTGGAGACTTCGAACGAATGAGTTGCACCTCGACTGCTGGAGGTTGTGTCTTGTATGAGTACTTGATGGAGAGTGTCTTAAGAGTGTCGAGAAGACGAATCGTTCAACTCGCTCGTCGTTGAACTGGAATGCGTCTGGGGGTGTGGGCGTTTCTACCTTTTTTGGGGGTTTCCGCGAGAACTTGCACTTCGGTATATAAGAACACTGATT
>NW_027583138.1:0-2688 GCF_028453695.1 Augochlora pura
AGGGCGTCGTTGGACGCCCGTAAATGCCATCGGAGTTAACCATATTCCGGTGCATTAGGTTGATGGAGTTACATCATTTTTCTCCTCGCTCTCCCTTGTTAATAAATTAGCGGCCCGGCTTGCACGTGTCCAAGACAAGAAGCTCGTTAGCCCGTCACGCGATTTCGCCTTTCCGTCGTTCGCCTTCCACATAATTTATTGCTGCCCCCATCGCCCCCTCGCCCCCTCCCCCCTCCGGTGGATCTAGCCCCGCGATCAAAATGCGCCGACGAGATTTCCTGCGAAATTATCAAACGCTTTGTTGACAGACGACAACGGCTACTGGACGTATCTGGGCTCGTTGACCACGCCGCCCTGCAACGAGAGCGTCACCTGGATCCTGTTCAAGAAGTGCATCGAGGTGTCCCATCACCAGCTAAATATCTTCCGCAATCTACGGAAGTTCCCCCGCGGGGAAGAGTGTCCCTGTCACGAGAACCATGGAGTGGTGAGCAAAATTTGTCATCTTTCTTAATATTCTTTCGTAATATTCTTCTATACTATAGTAGAATCTATAGTATGCTGATCAAAGTCGCCGTGACCATCACGCTTCGGTACACCCCCGTTGTTCTTGACTCTTTCTACTGGGTTGGCAACTAAGTAATCGCGGATTCAAAACAAGAAGGAAAATTCAATTGTTTTGCTTGAAAATATAAGTTTATTCGATTGGACAAAATTTTTTGATAGCTTTCAAAGCCTTTCTTTCAAGGCCTCATTTTAATCCTTTACACTCCGCGCCATCGTGGATGTTACCTATCAGCCCTTGCAAACCTTTATATTATACAATATATTCTATATTCTATAGTGTATTTTATATTAGTATAATCGGTGCAATTTTCTTACTAAATTGAAGATGAAAGTGCAGACAGTAAGAAAACGATCTAACTGAATCACTTTGAACACGTTGATAAAAGCAAAAATCATTTATTAACAAAATCCGCAATTACTTAATTGCCAACCCAATAAAATAAACACAAATCGACGAAATTTGACTCGAACGACAAGATAATTAACCCCATGCCGTACCGTTTTCTTTACAATCGAAAGGCTGATCCGAGCTCGGTTTACAATGTGACGATGTCTCGCCGGGGCACCGTAGAAGGGTTGAATTTCAAACCGCTAGCGTAGCCGTGAACGAAGTCAGACTCTTTGAAATCGATTAAGCCGTGGCCGGCCACTTATCGGACACCTCGGTTCGATTAATCTCCATCGTGGTTCACGGGGATGGATGGGGTGGGGGGACAGGTCGCGATCGGGGACACGATGCCGTCGGGTGGTTTCGCCGGCCCGCCCGTGTCCGGTCGTTGTTTCGTCTTCGTTATTTTTAGCGTTGGCGTGACGGTGTCCCGACGGTGAATATCAAATCGGCGGAATCACGGCCCGGTTTCCTAATTCCGGCGAACTGTACTCTTGGTTCCAGGTAATCAACAACTTCCGTCCGCCGTTGCCGCTGGGGAATCGCGTGTTGCGCGAGTGCGGCAGCTTCTGAGTGCCGTCTCCCGTTAGCAAAGCGGCCGTCCGAGCGATTCGGGGGTGACCGACGGGGGCCCGTGGGCGCCGGCCACCTGGGGACCAGGAACTACTCGGAATCAGTCGGTGCCGGTCGAAACGCGACCGGAAGAAGCCGACCGATCGACGCTCCGTGATCGAAACCTCGTCGCTCTCGATGGCTGCGCCTCCTCTCTTCCTTCCACCTACCCCAGTGTCTACCCGGGCGATCTCATCGATCGTCCCTACCTATGTGCAATAGATCGTAAACAAACGAGGCGGAGAACCGGCTCTCTCTTTCTCTATCTCTCTCTCTCTCTCTCTCTCTGGCCCCGACAAAAAAACCCAAAAACCTTCTTGGACGACCGTTCGCCGCCACGCGCGAGCATTCCGCGTCGCTTCGAGTACAAAGTGCAATTAACCGTAGTTCGGACCCGGAAGATTACTCTCTTCGCTTCGACGTAATCGTAGAGGCTAGATAACCCTAGAGCCGGAGACACCCTATCGGACAACAGCCCCCACCCCTCCCCCCTCTGGACTCCTTCTTTACAGATCGGACCGAGAACAGTGCCTATACAGCTCTACACAGTATACGGAATACCTGAAGCGGCCTCGTTCGCGGCCGCTCGACGTCGTTTCTTGAAACTGGTTTCACGGATTCGGCCTCGGCTACCGTGGCCGCGTCTCCGCGGCTCCGCGTTTAAATCGACGTTCGTTTCACCCTTCGCGGACGAGGATCTTTCACAGTGCTACGATTATTTCTCTGGAAGAACTGGATCGTACACCGAACTCGATTATACGGTCGAGGAGTTGAATAGTGAGAGAAAAATTAAAAATGTTATCTACAGAATCGAGCGACTTTTGCAACAAGATCCCGGTGTCCTCGATTGGCCAGTTTTCGTCCGCGGAGGGTTAATTTGCAAACCAGTGCAGTGCCGCGGGACTTGGAATATTCAGAAAGTTCAATCTACGGTAGAACCTTCGTTATTCGAATAAAACGGAAGACGAATATATGAATTGAATGATAGAATAGTTTTATAGTCGCAACGCTACTCAAGATTTACTACCGATTACGTGTTCGGGATTATAAATGGTAGGGATATACTATAGATAAAGACGATGCGTCTGTGGCCGATGGTTACACGCTGCATTTCGATGTTA
>NW_027583139.1:0-2688 GCF_028453695.1 Augochlora pura
TAAGTATTACTTCTGCAGAATAATAACATTTCTGTTCCGCATCTGCAGTTGTTACAAGTTTGGAGAAAGAACTACATAGCTAGCAACATGAGTCTCAAGTTTTCTGTCAACATGTGTTTCATGTTTCACGATACGCCGTCTCTCAAGGATCAATACAAATTAGCCAAAGATGCTGGATTTAAAGCCGTCGAAAGCAATACTCTTCTCAACACTACTGTTAAAGATATGGTAGAGGCTAAAAAGAATGCCGATGTCGAACAAATTCTCCTAAATGTTTACGTGGGTAAGTAGAAATTACGATTAATGTAAGAGAAACGACATTCAAATAAATAATACAACTGAAATAAATATCCGAAAAGCCAAGCGCTTAAATTTCGAATAAAATTCTTCTATACGGAATATCGAATACTACGCTTTGGCTTTGTTTTTTATTACGTTTGCATTGTTATGCGACGCGACCGAGGCTGAAATCAATTCTTTATTGGAATGGTCTCTGTTTGATAAAAATTAGAATTTAATTTATTTATAATTCAGAGAACGAGAATCGATTATTTTCTGCAACATGCAGACGACGTATTTTCGTAATTTGGCTAGCGGCGATTGTTTGCAAAGATATCTTTATTATAATGATATAAGATATTTTTATCATACTCAGGCGATGTGTCGAAGGGAGAATTAGGATTTGCTGCAATTCCTGGACAAGAGGAGAACTTCAAGAAGAGCATCGACACAACACTGGAATATGCAAAAGCATTAAGCTGCAAACAGTAATATCATTTTATTTATTCTAGTCAAAATTAATTATAATCATCCGTTACATGTTTCGCTCCTAATTTATTTTCTGCTCAACCCCCAGAATTCATATTTTGTCCGGTGTCGTGAACAAGCCGACATCCGCTAACGACGACGTCTACGTAAAGAATCTCTTACACGCAGTGGAGAAATTTAAGAGAGAAGGAATCGTTGCTCTGATCGAACCCATATGTAGCGCCGATGTTCCAAATTATTATTTGAACAGTTTTGAAAAAGGTAATCGTGAAAAGGTGCCAGGAATAATCGATTCGAATGCTTCTATTGCTAATGCAAATGTTTTACTTAGGTTTGAACATAGTGAAAAAGATAAATAGTCCCTATTTAAAGTTACTGGTCGACATATTCCATCTGCAGAAAATTTGTGGAAACCTTACGGAAAATATTAAGGAATTAATGCCGTACACAGGTACATATATCGATCTCAAATTTGTCACATGATCGTGTCTCGAACAAGTGATTTTTATGCAGATCATTAAATCGTTCATGTTCATTCCTTTTATTTGCAGGTCATATACAAATTGGTCAAGTTCCATATAGAAACGAACCGGACACTCCTGGAGAAATCAACTACGAGTACATACTTTCTGTCATAAAATCGGAAGGGTACAATGGTTACGTCTCGTTGGAATATTATCCAAAAACATCCGCGATCGAAGGCTTAAGTTGGTTGCACAAGTATGGTTACAAATTGTAGTCATGTCAATGAAAATACAATTATGACAACTGTCGATCGCTTTCTGACAGCAAACGATAGTTCGATTATTTTTAACTTTTCGTATCGACGAATTATTTTCCATTTTAATTGCTCGCGCAAGCGAAGCTAAATATATAATTAAATTTCTTGAAATATAACTCCGTCCTTGTTTATCGTGTAAATTACGCTGCTTACCGCATTCTTATCTTCGCCATAATTACATTTTTCGCTCTCGTTCTGGTCCTCGGTGTTTCTGCTTTCCTTTTTTTTTTTTCTTAAATTGCGTGACAGCTCGCCTCTGGCCTTTCTCATATATTCCCCCGACTTCTTATTTCCCGCAAGTGTCGGTGTAGATGGCAGACACCTTTTTATTTCTTTCTCCATTTAAATCTTTGCGAGCTCTCCCGGTGGTTTATTTGTTCGCCTTGCGACTGAAATGTCTCGAGTTTCATTATTGGATGTCAGTAAGTCGCGCGATATAACGTTGCCTTCAATCTCGCCGCTGATGTTGCAGTCCTGCTCGGCCGTGTTGATGAATTTACGTTATTAGATTAAAAAAGAAACTCGCGAAACAAGTAAATTAGAAGCGAGATTTCGAAAATGTTCGCTCGGTCTCGTAAATGACAGGTACATGACTTGTAAATCAAGGGGATCCGTGTCCAGAGAATTCGGTTCAATCTTGGTTTCATTTCGCCGAAGCGTCATTCGGGGAATACTGTTACGGTTTCTGATATTCATATCGATTTCCCACTTAATTAACACATATCCGTCCGGCAATTTTCTGCACCGCCGTTTTACAAAATGACGACATTTTCTGAACACCGTCTGTATAAAAATTATACGGTCTATATAAAAACAACGTAACTTGTTAAAAATATTTCTCGGTCATATTTTGGAAAATTATATAAAACGAATTTATCAGACCACTAATCTTCTGAATTACTATCATTTTCAGAGATTCAGAGTATGCGTATTTAATATTTCGAATAAAGTTCCCCGAACTTCCTTTAAATGTACACTCGACCAGAAATCGTTCGCGATCGTAAAGTCGATAAATAATTTGCAGAAATCTGTCCTCTGTCCAAAAATCACGTATATTTTCGTGGCGTCGAATATAGTTTGAAATAACGACTCCGATTTCTTCTTTAATTATAGGAGGGAACGGTGGTTATAACTGCACT
>NW_027583140.1:0-2688 GCF_028453695.1 Augochlora pura
TACATTGATTTTTAAAATTCCTGTTATAACATAGATTCACATATATAATGTAGAATGCATAAATACAGACATAGCTTTCATTTAACGATGTATAAAATTAACAAGAAAGAATAGCCAAAAAATAATCGTCGGTAATGTTACAGTTTTTATATGACTGGTGGTGTGGCCAAAAAAATTTTGCCGCTTAATGGTGTTAATCTTTATTATTCAGGAAAGTTATTATAAATATAAAAAGTTATGACTATACCAAGTGCTTTGACACTTAAATTTAAGATTTTTCAAAAAGTGGAAATAATCGATGTGTGCACTGGACGGCTCATATATATGTGTGCGTTATACCTATATTGCCGAAAGCAGTCATTTTCCCGTCTTCAAGTTCCCGTCTTTCTAGTGTTAATTATATGACAATTTTCATTGGCGCTTCAGAGGCGCCGCTCGAGTGCGAAGGGTTGGCCAGCGCCGCTCGTTTCAGATCACCGTTTTATTCGTCGACGAGTAGACGAACGGATACCGTGTTAACTCATCTTACCAGACATCGAAAGTTGTTCCAGGCTCTCGATACTTTGATTTTTCATCGCAGAAAGCCCCGCCAAAGGGTGCCGGGCACGCCGACTCCGTGAAAGCCGGCCCCCCGGGAACGCGGGATGGCCGAGAAGCTAATTCCCTCTCTCTTCGTTTCGCCGTCCAATTTTCGTTCCCGCAGGGGTTGTCGCGAGTCACGAACGAAAATTCCGGAAACGCCGGGTCCCAGGAACCACCGGGAGCAACAAAAGAAACCATGACCCACATTAGAGGAAACGGGGCAGGCCACAGGCCGCACTCGACAGCCCTCCCAATTCAGCTCCGTCAATTTCACAGCCGCACCCTATGCTTATCCCAACTTTGTTGCAGCCTCTATCCGGCCGCCGGCTCTCCTTCTCCGAGCGAGAGAAAAAAAAGAAGAAGAATAAAGAACGAGAACCTTCGAGCAACCCGTTTCTCCTTGCTGGTTTGTTTATCTATCGGCGTAGCCACCGGGAGAGCGGTAGCGCTCGCTCTCGAAATCGTCGTTGCGTGTCCACTTCCGTGCACAAAATGGCGGGGGGGCTCCGAAAATCCCGACCTCCCCGCTTCTCCCCCCGTCGTCCACCGAATTACGCGCGGTTTCCCCGAATTACGCGCGATCGGGTAATTGGACCAGCGCGATGGAAACCGCGCCGTCGGTCGAGCGCAACAGAGTGTGAGAGAGAGAGAGAGAGAGAAAAAAGTCGCCCGGTAATGATACACCGCGGTTACGTTCAATTATAGTGCGGTGCATCGCGTGTGTACAGTTAATGTGTCGCTGATCCGTACGGGGGACGCGCGCGGCGGCGAAGGCGAACGCGCGTGATCCGGGGCCGCACAGTTTTTCAATCTGCGGTTGCGTTACCGTCCGCCGTTCAGCGGCTGCTGCCATCGTGAAGTGTTAATTTTCGTGGGTACCACGTGGACAGCGAATTTACGACACCTAGGCGAGAGAGAAACGGCTCGGTTCTTGCGACACCGGGAAAGGGAGCTTTATGGCTTTTTACGGGACACGGCTAGGCGGCGTCGTTGCGATTCATGAATCCCGGCGTCGCGCGCTTGTCGTTACCGATGTAAGTACGGTCGAAGAAACGCGGCGAGCTGCGGCTCAATCTCTGGGATACGGAGACAGGATCTTCTTCTTCTTCTTCTTCGCATGGACGATTTATCTGGTCGGGCTTGTAGGTTGCAATTTTATGGAATCGCTGATTTCGCTGACCGCTGACCTAAATGTCGAGTTTACTTTAGATTTACGGAACCCGTGAAAACGACGGGTCATTGGTGTTTTAATTTGCCATTATTCAGATCGTACATTTTTAAGTGATTTATTAGTACATCTGTTACTTGTAGCAGATATTGCGATAACTTTTACTTGAATTCAATTTAAGGGACAGAAAGGCAGAGTTGGGACGAGTTTTGTGGTGTTTTAAGAACTACCCCTATCTGCATGTCTAATTTTAACAAATAGATACTCAATTGAATTTTAATTAAAATGCCTAATACTCCCTACGCAATAAATAGGAGAATAATTAAGTTGAAAAATAAACAGAAGACATTTGCTCAAATTTAATTGAAAAGACATTATATAAGGGCAGAAAGACAGAATTAAAAAGATTTCTGTGGTGTCCTAAGATCTACCCTTATCTCCTCGTTTAATTTTAACAAATAGATATTTATTTATATTATTTATACTATATATACTTACATATATTATTATTATTTATATTATAATTAAAATTAAAATAACTAATATGTCCTACACGATAGATATAAAGCTAATCAAGTTGAAAAATGAACAAAAGACATTAATTATATACATTTCATTATAAATAAATATTATATTAGACAAACATGTGTCCCGATAGAAAACAGATAAAACAAATTACTCTTTTCATCCTTTCATTGCAAACTTCGAGAAGTTTAGACCTCTTATCTTTCTCTCGACTTATCGATGATTAACTTTCGAGTTCAGCCAGGTGATCCGAATGCTCTCGGGGCGAGCATAGGACAACGTCAGCATTGAACGCCACCGTGGTAGCGACGTGGAGGAAGGCAGTTCCACGGAAATCGTATCGGAGAGCGAGCGGCGCGGCGCGGTGCGGCGCGACGGCGTTATAAATAATCGCCTACGAGGCCGAGCAGGCT
>NW_027583141.1:0-2687 GCF_028453695.1 Augochlora pura
GCGACGCGACAACCGACTGTACCTATTTACGCGGGGCGCACGCGCACGCGTTACCGGGTTCGGGAGCGAACGAGAAAAATGTATTAAAGCGCGTGTAAAATGCGGGCCCGTTCGCGGCTTACGCAGCTCGTTGAAACGCGCTGCTTTATTAAATCCGGACAAAGCACCCGCCGCGCTGCATCTCTGACAGTTTGCGCTTCCCTTTTTTTCCTCTGTGTTTTGCTTTTTTTTACTGTAGTTTTTATTCGAAGCTAAGCAGGAAGCACCGTGTTTGCGGGAAACGCAGTGGACGCGGTAATTAAATGACTATAGCGAACAGCCATAAACGGGGTCCCACGGCTATAAATGGTGGTGTCATGGTGTTCGGGGGTTATGGGGTCCCATATCAAAATTGGAACGCTTCATGAACCATTTTCGTTTCTTTATCAGACGTTTATTTCGCTTTTATTTCATTTCGTTTCATTTTCTTTTATTTTGTTTCATTTTATTTTATTTCATTTTTTAAATTTTGTTTCATTCTTGTTTAATGATTTTTTTTTATAAAGTTTTAGACTCCTGATGAAAGTGGGACGCTTTATAAAACACTTCAGTTTTTTCGCAAAAGTTCGTGTCACGATTTTCGCGGCGGACGCGCGCGGGCGCGAGCGGATTAAATCCGGGCCCGAAGCGGAAAGGAGCGCGCCCGAGGAGATTCCCTCGGCTGTTATCTGCGTGGACGCGGGCGCGCAGCAGCACCGGTTTCCGGCGTGTCCCTGTTCCAGAACGCGCCCGCTGTATCGCGGCCGCGGATCGCTCATTTAGATACAAGGCTTCGATTAAATTTAATAAATGCCACGGCCGAATTCCTCTCGCCGGCGCCGAGCCGTCGATACCGAAACCACCCGCCGCGATGAATATTAATGCCGTCGACGACTCGTCGTCGCTGGCGCGCGCGCGCGAGTCCCGCGGGCATGTTACGAAAACGCCGATGTTTCGCCGAAATTGAATTTCCCTGCAACGATCACGCGCTCTCGCCGATATTTTTCATCGCTCTATTAGGTTACCGGTGTGCGTTTATTTCTGCGGCAGGATCGCAACGATTCACTCGGATTTATGGATTATGTTATAGTTCGGAGTAAAGTTCAACCCTTCGAGCCCTTTGCAAATCGAAGAGCGAGTTGAAGTGTAATTCAAAGTGAAAATGAAAAATCCAAGTTTTAAGCAGTAAAAAGATCACAGTTTTAAGTATTAAGATCACAATTTTAAGTATTAAGGTCACAATTTTTATAACAGGAAAAGTAATAATTTTTGTCATCGAAAAATCATAATTTTTATCAAGGAAACATCATAATTTTCTGTCATAGAAAAATCACAATTTGTATCGCATAGAAATCACAATTTTTATTGCATAGAAATCACAATTTTTATTGCATAGAAATCACAATTCTTATCGCATAGAAATCATAATTCTTATCGCATAGAAATCACAATTTTTATTGTATAGAAATCACAATTTGTATCGCATAGAAATCACAATTTTTATCGCATAGAAATCACAATTCTTATCGCACAGAAATCACAATTGCTACCACAAAAAAATCGCCATCTTTACCACAAAATTAAATCAATTATCGATTCGCAAAAAAATCACGATTTTTAATTTAAATGAAATTTTAGAATTAAACGATTAGCGAACAGATTACGGGAAACTTGTATCGTGCTCGGCAGCTCTGGAGATTCACGAATTTGTGTCCATTAGCGCGCCTTGTCCGAGCTGTCACGGTATCTCTAGTCTGCTGATGGAGGATCGGCCGAGAAACTAGAAAATACGTGGGTGCCCGGAGTCATCCTCGAAGATGGAGCGGGTTACGTGACGATTTATCGAGCTGTCGCGACGAGATAAGGGAAACGGATTAATTTTTCCGGGGCCCGTGTGTTTCCATCGAGTCGTAAACTACAAGATGAAACCGGGTTCCATCGATCGGAAATTGTATTTCACGATTTTTCTGCGATACGGGGAAACGTCTAATCGTTGCTTAACGATCAAGAATTGTTAAAATATATAATTAGAATATAATAGTAATTGTTAGCGATAACAGTTTAATTTTCATTATTTGTTTCTTTTCCGACAGTGTCTCAACTTTAATTAATTATTTAACTATACATAGAAATATAGGTGCGACTGGTAATGTGGATTATAAACAAAGTTAATAATATGAAGAGACTTTTAAAAATAGTTTAGCAATTTTCAGCACCGATTTTTATTAAGATAATTTTATTGTAAAGTAAAGAAGAGGTATAGTTACTTTGCTACCCCAAATGAACTGCTCCAAAATCGCGACATCTCTCTCTCTCTCTCTCTTTCTCTCTGGACTCTGTCTCAGCGCAAAGTCGCCCCGTTCGCGAACGAAGATTTGTGAACGATCGCGCACGGCTGTACCCGACGAGCGCGCCGCGTCCCGAGTGATTCATCCCCGATTTATTCCGCGCTTTCCGCGCCACCCTTCCTGGCACGAATCCCCCGAGTTGCGTCAGCGTTGCTCTAATTAACGGGCCGAAACTCCGTCGTCGAAATGGCCCGCCGCCGATGCTTCAGCCATCAGTCGACTACGAACGTCGCCGGCCCGCCCTCGCAAACACGTTCGGGCCTTTCAACCCTTTCGCCCGTCTTCTCGCCCCGCGATCCCCCGACTTCGCGTCCCACGGGG
>NW_027583142.1:0-2687 GCF_028453695.1 Augochlora pura
GATGGATATAATTACATTTAAGAACCATGTTTTTAATCAATCAAAATGAATCATTATACACAACACCGAAGTAGATACCAGTATTGTTTGATATTTTCATTAATATTATTTAATAATACTGGTATTATTTCGGTTTTCGCTGGTTTATCAAAGGTTATTAGTTGATATTTCGTTATTATATCGTTTTCGGTGCGGCTTTGCTGGAATAATAACGACAAACTCGCTGCTTAGAAGTGCGCAGTAAAATATCGGATTTATTCGGATGTTGGCAAAATATTCGTTAACAAAAGAGTCAGAGGAAAGCGGGACACCCTGTGCAATCGTTGCGGCAACTAATTTCCCTTTGTTTCACCGTTTGATGGCCGAGGCTCTGGGGTCTGAGGCCGCGCGCGCCGTGGGGCCGGGTCTAGAGGCAGGGGGCCCGCGGCCAATGGAAAAAAAGACTGGCTCACCGTGCCGGCTCTGCTTTCGATTGTCAACCACCGGTGCCCACGGTCGGCGAAGTGAAAATCACGCCGCTAGAGAAGCCAGAAGGCAGAAACTTTCAAATCGCCGTTCTACCCGGCCGCCGGCGCGCGCACTTTTCACCGGTCGCTTTTCACTCCGGCCGGTGATTCACTTTCCTCCGGTGGGCGTACGCGTCCCGAACGTGTCCGAAAAAAATAGAAAAGAAAAGAAAACGCGAGAGAGCGCTCCCCTCGCGAGACCATGATTTTCCATGGCGATCGGCGAGCGTTTCCGACGAACAACCGTAAGGCGCGTCGCGCCGATCTTCGGCGTCCGGCGGCATTCGAATTTCAAATGGAAACTTGCTTTCGCTGCCCGGACCTTCGGTCGGCGCGTAGCGGATTCGAAACTCGTAAAAGCTAAACGCCGCCACACGCCGAACGAGGACAACCGATTCCGACCGAATTTCCGTGTTTCGGGTTTACAGGGGCCGATCTACCGGGTACGTTCCTTTTCGACCGGTTGGTTCGCATACGATAGATGCCGAACGTGCATGCAATTCAATGGGAACGATCCGATGGCGATTCTCGCGCGATACAGGAAAGCGATACGCATTTCGTGTGTCGCCGATCGGTTCGTCGATGCAAACTATTCTTTTTTTCTAGCTTCGAATACGTCAAACGTGAATCCCGATTCAGGAATTGCCACGTGGAGGAGGCTTAACCCTTAATTAGGCGCAAGGGGTCAGGGCCACAGGGTCACAGTAAGTATTTGTTTCTTAAAGTTAAGTATATTAAAGAACTTTATTAATTACTATAGAAATCCATTAAGTTTTATTCCTTTTTGATACTCCTTTCCCAATGTTTTTTTGGGGGTTATTTAAGACCCCATGCGCCTAATTGGCTGATTTTCTTAATGCGCCTAATTAAGGGTTAAAAGTGTATCAAAGTGTAAATGAGAATCAAGACGTTGTATTCCGGGATTTTCAGTGCGATGTTACAAGGTGAACGTGGAAGGAAAGAAGGGAGACGGGAACAGAGGAGAGGATAGGTAGCAAAGGTGCTATGCTCGCGATGGCTACGGTGGGCTACGGTCGGTAATGGTGGTTACACGGTGGCCACGGGGGCTCCGCAGAAGAGACCTGAATACTGCGTGTGGTACCGGATGGCGAGAAAGACGGAACCGGGGGGGAGGGGAGACGATTTGGACAGCGACGGCCCTGAGCCACTTGCCACAGTAGGTCAGCTCTCTTCACCACACTTCGCCTCGTTTTTCGAGCCTCCATTATACACGCGGCGAGGATCCTCCATCGCTCTTCGACAAACGAGCCCACGAATTCCTTTTTCCGCCCGCACTCTCTTTCCCTACATACGCAGCTGCGTATAAATATAATTGCTCCCGTTCGCGTTATCGTGGCCACGGTAACGGGGTTCGCGCTGCTCTGCTCTCCTCTCGTGCTCGGCGCCTCCTCCTCCTCCTCTTCACCTCGCTCCGCGCGAGCACACGCTCCTTCTCTTTTTCTTTCTCTTTTCCGCGCGGCCTCGTCGCCCTTTCGCGATCTTTCTCCGCGCACGCCCCCCCCCCCCCCCCCCCCCCCACCGGCATCCCCTCGGAATCGCCACCTTTTCCCATAATTCTCCGACCGCGGGGGGCGGGGGAAGGGGAGGGGAGGGGGGAGGGGGGTTGACGCACGGCTTTCGAAAGCCGCGCGACGATTCCCGATATTTTTCGGCGGCTTTTTTTTTTATCGGCACGTGACTATCGGGTCGCCGCGACCCGAGACCTCTCTGCACGCTCGCGCGCGCCTCGATTTCGTGACCGAAATCGCGTGGCTTTCCGCGCCGCCGTCGAATTAGCTCGCCGTTACGCGGACCTCCTCGGAACGAGTTCGAAGTCTCGCAAACGGTTCCAACGGAATCGTGGTCCCGATCGATTTTCAAACACCGGCGATCGACGAAACGCGTCCCAGCACGGAGTCGCAGAGGCGCTCGTTCGATTCCGTTCGATCGCGTGACAAAACAAACTTGTAAATCTCTGACAGGTAGAGACCGAGGAAAGTTACACGAATTCGAAGGGACGATCTTGACGAATTTTTTAGATACGTTCCAGTGTGGCTGTTTCTATGCAACTTTGCTTAACGCGTTCCGTGCCGAGATGTATTTAGTCGTCTTTTCATTCTGGCCAATCGAAGCTTTAAAAATATATTTATTTATCATATTAAAAATATATTAAAAATATAT
>NW_027583143.1:0-2687 GCF_028453695.1 Augochlora pura
ATGCATGTGGACGTATCCAGCCGCCGAACGCCAACACAACCGCGGCATGACGATTCGGATAGGGGAGGAAGAAGTTTCCGTGACAGAGACTGAATACTAATCTTCTTGTGACCTATTCTTGGCGATTTATTGGCGCCACGGGTTAGGTCGCTGTCGGTTTTCCTATCGATCCCCCCACCCTCGTCCACCGATCTTGCATTCGGAGATCACGATACATGCGCGTATACTCGTTCCTGGACAGGATGATCGAAATTGGCAGGCTTATTGGCATCGTACAGTTGGAATCTGATAAGACAATCGATTCCATGTCGATGCATAATAATAAGTAGCACTGTGCACGGTTGCCCGACGCGAAAGTTCGAACGGTTGCGATGTACGGCAAATAAACGTGTCATTCTCTTTTCAGTCATTTTAATGCACTGATTTTAATATATTATCGCTTTGAAATTCTTCTGATTTTCTTAGTATTTAGTAGTTTTTAGAATTGTTTTGTTGAATGCAGTTTTTAAACGAAATCGATTAGAAACCTGGAATCTATTAGCTCAATTGAAACCTAGAATTTCGTGTCTATTATGTTTTATTGTATTATATTTTATTACGTTTTATTGCATTATATTCTATTACATTCTATTGCATTATATTCTATTATATCTTATCGTATTCCATTATATTTTATTGTATTATATTCGGTTACATTTGAAATTCTGTTTCTAAAAAGAATTTCCCCTTTTCCACACTATATTACTATATTATTATATTATTCGCATGATTTTCGAAAAAACTGAAATCCAATTGGCTTCACCTTACCTTCCCCTTATTTTATAATATACTTTTTTTTTAATTTTGAAAATATCTCGCTTCGGTTTTTTCGAGTATTTCTTCCAAATCTTCGTCAAATCGCTCGGCACAAAAAGGGTTAAAAAGCGCAGCGCGTTGAGAAAACGAAATTATTAATTACCAATTTTGTTGCGTGTTCGACGAGTGGACATTTCCGGCCACTACTTCTGCGTTGTTAATATTGTTTGGATTTTATTTACTTATCGTTCTCCGTAACGAGATTATAAAAGTAACCTCGCGGAATTTCAAATTCATCATAGAGAAGGAGGGGCGGGGGGGAAAGCTTCAACGACGTCGTGTTTGACTGACCATAGCAAACACAGTAAGTACCCATACCTTCCAGGACGTCGTTGGAAAATTGATCGAGCGAGGGAGCTTTCCTCCTCCGAGAAACTTTCAAGCAGTCTACGTTTTTACGATTTTTGAACGCTAATCGAAAAATTCGAGTCTCGCGTTCTGTTTTTTTTTTTCACAAGTTCATTTTATATTATCGTTTATTATTCTTTTTATCGATATTAAAAACGTTCGAAAAATGTCTGAGAAATGTGAGAACAAAGCACGATGATTTTATTTAGGCGGAAATTATTGTTAACCTTGTTCAATTTATTAACATGCAATAAATAGTACATTCTTTAACGTTGTTTTCGAATTTTAAAATCTGCATTTCCGTCGCCTTTATTTCACTTTTTAAATACAAAAAAAAAATTGGTTTTGTAGATGAAGAGTGGCGAAATTAATTGCAAATAACATTTATTATACAAACATTCCGTAACGAAGCTGGCAAAATTGCTATGGCAACGTGAAATTTTATTTAAGGAATCACTTCATTGAAACTCATCCCAAGCAAACGATTACGCGCCAATCAGCCTTGTTACCTTACGTAAAGGAAATTGTACGTTTCCTGTCGACACGAACCGTTTAACATTTGTTAACAAAAAACATCGCGTGCGAGGACCGACTTGTTCGCTTTCTATCTAAGACGCGATTCGAAATATTAGCATAATTATTAAGAATTCCGGCGGTCTAAAATTATTAAATAAAATACCAAATTCCCTTTTGCATTAAAAAGAAAATAATTTTTATTTAAGTGTCAATGTTTAAATAGACCGCTCTCTATAAAATAAATGGGATCAAAGTGTCGGGTTCCATTAGGAAATTAATGACGACCATGAATTCCGTGGATGTCAAGGTTTTTACACCAGATAAACAAGTATAAAAATACAATATTCTACGTATCAATTATCGGTTTTTTTTAGAGCAATACGCGTAATTGAATCTGTCAGTCACGAGACGTTTTTACGATCTCCTCCGCGGTATATTTAATAGGATCGCCGGATAAAAGATTTCAGTCGATCGCGGATATTTTCCATTCGAAGAGGTTGCTTAAAATCGTTCAGAATGAAGTTTGTCATAATCGTTGCGGTCTTCGTTGCCGCTGCTGTGAGTACGAGAGTTGACAAAACAATTTAGAACAAGATATTTTTCCCTTCAGTGCATAGGTTATGTCGTCATACACGTAAAAATCGTGACACCTTTGTTTCTTTCTGTTTCACTGTGAATTTTTGTTCTTTGGAATTATAAAATAGACAGAATTGTATTCCACGCTATTGTTTTAAATCTGAAATTATTTTAGGAACAGAGAAATATTGGAATAATATTTTAGAATTATTCTAGAATTGCTAACTTTTAAATATAGTTTTTGCTGGCTTCAAAATATCCACTGATCGATTTTCTATACGACATACCCGAATTTAGCATGAACAACTAAAATGTAGAATGAATTTTGTTAAGAGGATTAATTAAGTGAGTTCTGTTAGGAAATCCTGTTAATAGATTTTGAAATTTTAAAT
>NW_027583144.1:0-7362 GCF_028453695.1 Augochlora pura
GCTATACTAACACTTCCCCACCATGGCTCATTGCTCAAATAAAAAAAGAAATAACCCTGGTCACCCTTAAATTTCCTAAACTAAATTCGACAGCAACTATTTAAAACATTTGTTAATTATGTCAGTACTATAGCGGCGAATACAAGATCGCCCTTCGATCCGGGAATTTTCGGCTCGGAGCTTGAAATCTGTAAAGCGATTAACGTAAACGCGGTAAAGGGGTAGAGGGGGAGGTGGGAGAGGAAGGGTAATACGTCGATTGAATTTTTCGTGTAATTGGTTGCCGCGCGAGCCGCCAACTAATTCGTCGAAAATAGAATATCTGTCGCGCGAGGGCGACGCGATTACCGCGACTTTGATGAAGTTTCGGCTAATCGAGCGTCGACGCCCGCCGCCGCGACGCGATCCCCGGCTGCGAAATGCCGCTCCGTCACGAGCCACGACCCGATGCCGACGTTGATGAATGCAAAGCAGAATCGATCCGGGAAATCGCTTCGGCTCGATCTTCTTCCTTCCCTATACTCCTCTCTCTCACACACACACACTTTCTGTCACACTTTTGCTGTCTATTTTCCTCTCCATCCCTCTCTTTCGCTCTCTTTCTCTCTCTCGCTCTCGCTGTTACTGTCACACTCTTGCTGTCTATTTTCCTCCCTCTCTCTCTCTCTCTCTCTCTCTCTGTCTTGCTCTCTCTCTCTCTCGCTCTCTCTTTTGCTGTCACACTCTTGCTGTCTATTTTCCTCCCCGTCTCCCTCTTTCATTCTCTCTCTCTCTCTCTCTCTCTCTCGCTCACTCGTTTTTTTATAAATATTTAAGCGACTTTGCGCACGGACGCGGCCTAACTCGATACAACGACACGGCCGCCTCCGCCGACGCCGCGCGCCGTTTCGCCTCGCATTTACATATAAATCAGCGCGGCGCACATAATTTCTCTCCGCGATGCTCGATACAAATTGCATCCTGCCTACGCGTCGACGGGTAATTGGAATCGAGCTCGTATTTGCGTGCATTATAATTTGTAAATTTTCTACGGGGCGGGCCATACCGGCCTGCTCGCGCGCAATTCTAGTCGCAATTAGTCCGCTTTATATGTCCGCGGGACCGCGCGGCTAAATAATAAATAAGCGCGGCACGTGTGATATCGAACTTTGTGCGGCGCGCGCGGCGGCGGCAGCGGTGCCCCGAGAAATAAACTCGGCGGGAGAACGAACTTTAGCCGAAAACTACGAGTTTTGTCGGTGGACGATTTTGCATCTGTTCGGGGAGAAGAGTCGACGGAAAATGTAGGATTAGATAGGGGTGGTGGATGACTGGAATCATTGGGCGAAGCGTTGGTTAGTGATAATGTATTAGAGGCTGTTTAGGGTTGCTGTTGTGATTAGGATACGTGTGTTGGGGTAGGTAGTTAATTATTGAATAATGCTTTGCTTGTCAAGGTTTTGCCAACAATTTGTTTGTTACGCCACAATCTCAGAAAGTTTCTTAAAAGTCAAGGTTATGTCAAGGTTTTGTTAAATTAAGATTTTGTCAAATTAAGATTGAAAAGTTAGATTATAATTAATTGTCATAGATTATTGTAGATTATTATAGATTGTAGACAGACATAGAGAAAAGACGTTGTCTTGAAGATATTGTCCCAAACCTAATTCCGCCAATCGTTTGTACGAACAATTTCCCCCAAAAATCACTTCCGTTAAACGCGCTATCCCATCTCCTAATCCAGCGATAAAACATCTCAGCTCAACGTTCGAATAATCGGCGATCGCACGACGGTATCACAATCCCGCACTGGCGGAATGCAAACGTTTAGTTTCCCGGAGGCGTTTCCGTCCCGGAGTCGGTTCGCGGTCCGCTTACGTCCGTCCGTCGCCGCGAATGAAAACGGCGCGGCGTGAAATCCTTTCCGCGGCACGAGAAAGGAAGGTCGACGTCGACGGCGGCGGAAAGTTTCACCCGTAATCGCGCCGTATCTCGCGAAAGTTGCTACGAGCCGGCAACAAATCGGCTTTAGGGTGTACGCTATTATAAAAGAGATTTCGCGGCTGTATCCACGCCGCGGCGTATACTTTCATATACACACCATCCCCCCTCCGTAGGAAGGAGGTGCGTTAGACTGCATTAAACTTCGCGGATTCATGCCTAGGGCTATGCATTCTTTGATCCCGGTTTATAATTTCATATACGCGGAGATAGCGGCGCGCGCGCGCGGTCATAGTGTTCCGAATCCGCTTCGCGGCAGCCACGGCGTCGCTTCAACTCTTAGTATTCTAGCTTGAATTATTATAGTCTTTATTATCAGTTTATGAATATATACAGTAGCGGTGAAAAATTTAAGACGACGAATTTAATTTCAATTATACACGTGTAATGTAAGTACTATGTTTCCAATCAGTTTCTTATTTTGGGATAATGAAGACAAATGCTTGACCTTCTAATTCTCGAAGGCTCGTGTGTTAAATGTAAACATTATTGAGTCAACAATATTGACAATATTTCTCTACTGTAATATTTACTGTAATATTACAGTAGAGAACTACTGTATATAGTGTGGTCTTGTTAAAACTCTCAAGATTTCGCGTGTTGTCTTCTCAATGAACTGGGAGAGAGTGTCGTCCTTCGAACACGCTAACACGTTGCCCATGCCTCTCCGTTGCGCCAGCGAGTCTAACTTCGAGGGACCATCCAGCCTATCAGTTCTCCTCGAAGTAATCTAGGATGTCCAGTACAGGGGAACGCCTTCAAAAATATACGTTCCACAAATTATATATATAATTTATATATGTATAAATTATTTTAAAATAAACGCCGACCATCGCCTCTCGCCTGTCCTACAAAACGAAACACCGTGGCGACCGAGAGTCGCCTCTCCGCGAAGGAACGCGACACTCGATCTCGCGCGATTCGATTTCCGATCGCTGGCGGACGCGTGAACGACAACCGGCCGATGAACGGATAAACTCTCTCCGATGCCTTCCGAATCAATTTCATTGGAAACGAACAGGCGAGCGAGGCGGTTCGAGGCGCGCGTTTCCGCCGTCGAAACGCGCGAATTAACGAGTCGCGTCCCGTTTGTTATATTAGCAGCCAGCGGCCGCGTCCCGACAATAAATCGTCTGCCCGCCCCGGTTTTATTTCGCAGGGACACGGGCGCGCGTCGCCTCTCTTTTGTCAGGCCCTCTCTCTCTCCCTGTAACGTAACACGGCTAAAAGAACTCGAAACGAGGAGCCCTCGGATATGTTCTAGACAAAGCTGATGCTCGACCGAACCGTGGCCGGCCGGCCGACTTTATTGGAACAGCGCGGGACGCGCGCGCATTGTTGCGGCCTCGATTATTGCATTTTAACGGGAAATTGCCGGACACTGCCCCGGTAACCGATCCCTGCGTCCACCTGTCGATTTTAATCGCTCCGCGCGACCCTCTTTCCACCGCGCTCGCGATTGCCACGTTCTGCCGAGGATCGCGCCCTTTATGTTAACCCTTTATGGACAACCGTTTGCGGGCAACCTTCCGCGGACAGCAACGCCGAGCATTCGCGACGATGCCGAGTGGTTCTTGAGATATTAATGCGACACGGAAACACTTAAAATTATTATTTTAACCTCACCAACGATTTTTAATATTTTAAATATTAAGTTAATAATATTTTAAATTAAAATATATTGAATTAAAATATTTTAAATTAATAATATTTTAAATTAAAATCTTTTATATTAAATATTTTAACTTCACCATTAACCACCGCTTCCTTAATATTTATGTTCTACTCGCCACATTATGAATTGTTAATGAAATGTGTTAAAACATAACCTGACATCCATTGTTGATCCTAACCTAAATTCAACGTCTCCAGATCGTCTAATTTCAGGCGTTATAAATTACAACTGTTATTCTAATTAATATTAAAAATAATCTTCTTAAAACATCATTAAAACCTTCCCCACCTATAGCGCGTTAAAACGGCGACCTGTCGCGCGACTCGGTCCCTGTATTTCTCTATCGCGAACGTCCTGTTACCGGTCCGAAATGAAATTATTCGTTCGCCGTTTGTAACGAGGTCCCTTTCATAATTGCTTCGGGCGCGCGCGCGGTTATAGGAGCGATGCCGTCTGTTGCTCGGTATCATCGCCGAAGAAACGAACTGGGGTGGAGGTGAGATGGAAGGCTGGCGCGCGACTGGCTCGCGGTAGATTGCGCGACTTTCGGCTACCAGAAGGAGAGAAAGATATGAGAAAGTGGAGGAAGAAGAAGAAGAAGAAGAAGAAGTCGGAGCCAGTCATAAATCGTTGCAGCTCGCCGCGCGGATGTAGAGATAGGAGAGGAGCCGTTTCCGGAACGCGGACTTCCAACCGGCGACATTTTAAGAACTTCATCGCGGCCCGCGCCTCTCCCCTCCCTCGGCCCTGGCTACCCCCCGGGGAGATCCCTCCGTGAGGAACGACTTTTTCATTAACGCCTTTCATTTCACCGGGACGAAACGCTCTTTCCCCCCGCGCGCGCGCGCGCGCGTTTACCGATCCGGAACAGAGAGCTCGGAGATCGGATCGCCGTACAAGTCGTTGCACACCCTTGGTCGATTCTTCGACAATACAAGGATTCTGACCTGGCTCGTCCAAGTTCGACTCCGGAACCGGGCAGGAAATTGTAGGCCGTCGAGGGGCGGTCGTTCGACAACTTATTCTCACAACGGTACACAATATCCTCCGTTTCTCAGCGAGGTGCCGTCGAACGAGAGAGCTCACGTTCCGCGCCAAATCATACTTTGCAACGATTCTACTTGGGACGAATAGTGATCGATGCGCTGCAATCGGTCGCTATCGTTCGCTTGTCGTCTTCTTACTTCTAGATTGATACGTACACGCTCACATTATTATATATTAATAATAATTGTATAATTCATTCATTTTTAAATAATTCGATATTTATTCTCCATACGCAAATACATACTCCCCTATACTCCATTCCATACTTATTATCCACATTTATCGAGCTTTATTTATCCCTTTGCACTCGAAGCCATTTTAACTGCAAATCAAAAATCATTTTTCTGACTTTTAGTATTTCCATCTGATATAACAAAATTTATTCTATGCGTGTGAAATTGAGTCTCGTGACTCATATAACAGTTATACTTTCAACAATTTTTTCAATCTATGCTTCGGCGATATTTGTAAAAATAATTTTGGAACGTGTTATAACAATTTTAATGGCGCCGTAGAGGCGCCGCTCGAGTGCAAAGGGTTAATTCCACCCCGTTCCCAAGCCACAAAGTTCCGACAAAAATGCATCCGAAACGGCCGCGCGGCTTCGGCTTTATCGACCGGACGCCGTCGTTTCTCCAGCACCGATTCCGTGGATCTTTACCTCGATTTTCTTTCGACCCGGTCGATGAAGCGCCAGGCAACGCTCGTCCTCGAATGCGTCGCGACACGCGTCGCGCTCGGGTCGCCGAGAAAAAAACTTACGAGCGTGGAAAAGTTTTGCGCGCCGAGAATCTATTCTAATCGCCATCGATTTCTGGCGTGCGCGCGCGCGCGCGCTCTCGCGTAACTCGGCGAAGCATTTTGCAAGTCGGTAACCGGAAAGTTTGAAAGTCGAATTGTTCCGGGCGCATATTCGTGCCCGGCCACGGAATTGGATTTACATATATCTCTCGGGCTCGCCACCCTTCCCCCCCCCCCCTTACCCCCGTCTCCAGCTATATCCCCCGTCCCTCGGATCCCCCCCCCTGCGCCCCGCCGCGAACTCTCGTTCGCATTACTTGCCGATTCCCCGGTTTATGCGAGCGGGAAACATTGCCGTGGGATGCGCGATCTATGCAACGCTGCGAATGCGATCGCGGCCAATCCGCTCGGATTTCCGCGATTGAATTTTAAAGAAAACAGCGCGGGCGGGTCTCTCTCCTGCTGCTTCCACGCGGGACATTGTTCGCGCTGTGTTTTGAGTTATGATCGCCGAGCGACGCTTTCCGGTACACGCTTCCCGCGACGGTACATTCTTCTTCTCTTTTCTTTTTTTTTTCGGGGGAAAGTCGTACGGTGTTCGTGATACGAAACTTATGGCGATGGTGTTGCGATCGTGTACATTGATTCGAGTAGGAAGTTATGTGTCCTGGTACGGTGTGTTTTTAATAATTGTTATGCCGTTGGTGCGAGTGGACAATTTGGGAAGTGGAGACGTGATTATGCGAGTTTCGTGGTGATTTTTATAGTTAGTGATAATTGCTCATTATATTAAATATTACCATAACTAAAAATTATGTTACTCTCTATCTCCAATTTATTTTTGCACCTTCGGTAGAATAATAATAAATTCTTTTTCACTGTATCTCAACTTATAAATAAAAAGGTTTATTATATCAACATTATTGACAAATTGTCCTCTTAATTCCACCTCTCAAAAACTTAAAAATCGTCGCCTCCTCTCTGCAACTATACCATAAATCACTGCATCCGATTTTTCCGATCAATTCGAAGCATCCTCGATCGATCACCGGATCGCGTTAAAACCTCGGCAATTTTCGCGCGAAAGCTACTTTCCACCCGACGCGATAGTCGACTCCGAGTAGTTCGCGCGATCGATCCCCGCGAGAGATCGTCGAGTTCGGGTTCGCAGAAGCTCGGACACCGAAAAATGATTGGCTGTCGTATATGTACGTCGCCGACAAAAGCCTCTCTGTTCGGCGGGTAGTTCGCGCGCGCTCGCGCGTGTGTTTGCCATCGTGTGGGCGCGCGACGCCCTCGGAGGCTTGTTAAACTTTCGGTTTGCGTTCCCAGCCAGCTGCACTTCCTGCTTGTACGATTTCCTCCAGGGTTTTCAGGCCGGCGCAGCGGCAAGTGGCAGCTACCGACTTCCTCTTTACAATACGTCGCGGGGTGACTCTGTTTGGTAGTGGCTCGATCGCGGCGACTGTCTACGCGCCTCGGAGAGCGCGAGAGAGGAGACGGTGAGAGAGAGGACGAGAGACGACAAGATGGAGAGAGAAAGACAGAGAGATACCTAGAGAGAAAAAGAGAGAGAGAGAGAGTAAGAGAGAGAGACCTAGAGAAAAAGAGAGAGAGAGAGTAAGAGAGAGAGACCTAGAGAAAAAGAGAGAGAGAGACCTAGAGAGAAAGACCTAGAGAGAGAGAGAGTGAGAGAGAGACCTAGAGAGAGAGAGAGAGAGAGAAAGGGGGAGAGAGAGAGACCTAGAGAGAAAAAAAGAGAGAGCGACCAAGGGAAAGAGAGAGAGACCAAGAGAGAGAGAGAGAGATCAAGGGAGGGAGAGACCAAGGGAGAGAGAGAGAAGTAGAGAAAGAGAGAAATATAGAGCGAGAAATAGAGAAATGGAGAAACAAAGAGAAAGGAAGAGATAGTGAGAGAG
>NW_027583144.1:7462-7926 GCF_028453695.1 Augochlora pura
AGTAAAATAAAAAACACAAATTATAAAAAATAGAACTTAAAGGGAATTCAAACACTAATTTACTAAATAAAAAATGCTCTGGACGTTTGCTCAGTGTGAATGCTCAATAGATTCTGATGCACCCAAATGAACCAGCATTTAAAAGAAGGCTGAAAAAGTCTTATCGAAATCATAACAGAGACAATGTTCTATTATAATCTAAACAGTTCCTTCGAATGAGGCGGATGTTTAGCTTTTCTCTTCACGGAGGTTGGAGATAGGCGCGCTGACGCGTCAGACGTTAGGAACTTTAAACAAATATAATTTGAAAAGGTGGACGAAGGTGGAATAGTTTCTTTTTTAGCCGTTTAGAGGAAGCTTTCCTGAATATATTCCAATTTGTTACAGGCTGGGATTCGTTGGGACTTGCTAGATATTGTCTACCGAAAATAAAAAATTTGAAGAATTTGTAACAGTTTATTTGA
>NW_027583145.1:0-1293 GCF_028453695.1 Augochlora pura
TGTTGAGATTTCTCTGCTGCTATGTAATATCTAACATCATGTATTGTATTTTATGGTGCAAAGTACTTGTTTCCATTGAATTTCGACGTAACACCTGCAGAAACAGTCATCTCACCAGCTGAAATGTCGTTTTCATACATAATCGAACCTAAGTCATATTTCGAGCAGAATACTGATGAATGTTGAGATTTCTTTGCTGCAATGTAATAACCAACATCATGTATTGTATTTTCTGGTGCAAAGTAGATGTTTTCATTGATTTTCAACGCAACACCTCCAGAAACAGCCATGTTACCAGTGGAAATGTCGTTTTCAAACATAATCGAGCCTAAATCATATTTCGCGAAGAATACCGATGAAGGTTGAGATTTCTCTGCTGCAATGTAATAACCAACATCATATATTGTATTTTCTGGTGCAAAGTACTTGTTTTCATTGAATTTCGACGTAGCACCTACAGAAACAGCCATGTTACAAGCGGAGAAGTAGTTTTCATACATAATCGAGCCTAAATCATATTTCGAGGAGAATACGGATGTCTGTTGAGATTTCTCTGCTGCAATGTAATAAGCAACATCATGTATTGTATTCTCTGGTGCAAAGTAATTGTTTTCATTGAATTTCGACGTAACACCTGCAGAAACGTCCATGTCACCTGTTGAAATGTCATTTTCATACATAATCAAGCCTAAATCATATTTCGCGAACAATATCGATGAATGTTTAGATTTCTTTGCTGCAATGGGCTAAACAACATTATGTATTGTATTTTCTGGTGCAAAGTACTTGTTTTCATTGAATTTCGACGTAACACCTACAGAAACAGCCATGTTACAAGCGGAGAAGTAGTTTTCATACATAATCGAGCCTAAATCATATTTCGTGGAGAATACCGATGAATGTTGAGATTTCTCTGCTGCAATGTAATAACCAACATCATGTTTTATATCTTCAAGTGCAAAGTAGTTGTTTTCATTGAATTTCAGCGTAACACCTGCAGAATCAGTCATGTCAACAGCGGAAATGTCGTTTTCATACAGAATCATTCCTAAATCATATTTCGCGAACAATACCGATGAATGTTGAGATTTCTTTGCTGCAGTGTGCTAAACAACTTCATCTATTGTATTTTCTGGTGCAAAGTAGATGTTTTCATAGAATTTCAACGTAACACCTCCAGAAACAGCCATGTTACAAGCGGAAATCTCGTTTTCGTACATAATCACACCTAAATCATATTGCGAGTAGAATACGGATGTCTGTTGAGATTTCTCTGCTGCAATGTAATAACCA
>NW_027583145.1:1393-2686 GCF_028453695.1 Augochlora pura
TGTTGAGATTTCTCTGCTGCTATGTAATATCTAACATCATGTATTGTATTTTATGGTGCAAAGTACTTGTTTCCATTGAATTTCGACGTAACACCTGCAGAAACAGTCATCTCACCAGCTGAAATGTCGTTTTCATACATAATCGAACCTAAGTCATATTTCGAGCAGAATACTGATGAATGTTGAGATTTCTTTGCTGCAATGTAATAACCAACATCATGTATTGTATTTTCTGGTGCAAAGTAGATGTTTTCATTGATTTTCAACGCAACACCTCCAGAAACAGCCATGTTACCAGTGGAAATGTCGTTTTCAAACATAATCGAGCCTAAATCATATTTCGCGAAGAATACCGATGAAGGTTGAGATTTCTCTGCTGCAATGTAATAACCAACATCATATATTGTATTTTCTGGTGCAAAGTACTTGTTTTCATTGAATTTCGACGTAGCACCTACAGAAACAGCCATGTTACAAGCGGAGAAGTAGTTTTCATACATAATCGAGCCTAAATCATATTTCGAGGAGAATACGGATGTCTGTTGAGATTTCTCTGCTGCAATGTAATAAGCAACATCATGTATTGTATTCTCTGGTGCAAAGTAATTGTTTTCATTGAATTTCGACGTAACACCTGCAGAAACGTCCATGTCACCTGTTGAAATGTCATTTTCATACATAATCAAGCCTAAATCATATTTCGCGAACAATATCGATGAATGTTTAGATTTCTTTGCTGCAATGGGCTAAACAACATTATGTATTGTATTTTCTGGTGCAAAGTACTTGTTTTCATTGAATTTCGACGTAACACCTACAGAAACAGCCATGTTACAAGCGGAGAAGTAGTTTTCATACATAATCGAGCCTAAATCATATTTCGTGGAGAATACCGATGAATGTTGAGATTTCTCTGCTGCAATGTAATAACCAACATCATGTTTTATATCTTCAAGTGCAAAGTAGTTGTTTTCATTGAATTTCAGCGTAACACCTGCAGAATCAGTCATGTCAACAGCGGAAATGTCGTTTTCATACAGAATCATTCCTAAATCATATTTCGCGAACAATACCGATGAATGTTGAGATTTCTTTGCTGCAGTGTGCTAAACAACTTCATCTATTGTATTTTCTGGTGCAAAGTAGATGTTTTCATAGAATTTCAACGTAACACCTCCAGAAACAGCCATGTTACAAGCGGAAATCTCGTTTTCGTACATAATCACACCTAAATCATATTGCGAGTAGAATACGGATGTCTGTTGAGATTTCTCTGCTGCAATGTAATAACCA